>NC_069499.1:1463945937-1464245937 GCF_027579735.1 Bombina bombina | reverse complement strand
ATAACTTGGGGTTATCTATATAACCACATCCTCACATCTCATATCCCACCCTACACACAAATATACTATACTCTACACAGTCCTTCCATGGCCCTGCCTCTTTACCACCTTTGCCACCCTACTACATCTAGATACATTTTTGGAGTTGGTTTTATTGGCGTACCTCCCTTGGAGTCTCTCAATTTCCTTTAGATCTAAATACGGGCGTTATATAATATAAATTACTCACCCCACCCCTCAAATTCCTTTATACTGTATATTGTAGCAGTGCTTACCCGCTGAACTTAAACTTACTTAAAGAATTGTCAGACCTCCATTAGTTTACATTTTATCCATAGCCTCCTTCACCCTCCTCTGATCTTTCTCCCCCCCCCTTTTTTTTCTCTCTCTCTCTCTGGCACATTCTTTTTACTGACTGAACTTTTTTTTTCCTCTCTCCCCTCCTCTCCCTTTCCCATTTTCTACTTTCCTTATACCCCAAATGTTGAAATATGTTCTTTGAATATGGTGTGAGAGGTCTCTCCTCCCATTTGAAAGCATATGGTAAATATTCATATGTAATTCTGTACCATGATATACTGTTATTTCCCCTACACAGCTAATCCTAGCCCGCAGGGGCACAAAGAGTAGCTATCATATACATAGGTTCCTCCTATACCGGATGCCTTCCCATAGGCAGTCGATTAGCTACACCCTCAAGATACTACCTATTGTTTAAAATTAGGAATCAAGACATCCTGATTTGACATTAAGTGCATAATTGATTTTCAATCTGTGTTACATTCCATGCTTGGTGCACATTTTTTAAAAGTTTGAAACACGTATGTGCTGTCAGAATTTTCCAATTTGTTTTCATGTTTATCCTCAATAAAATACTATTTGAAAGAAAGAAAAAAAAAACATGAAATGGAATAAATTAAACACTCCATCCCAAGGAATTTGGAGTATTTAAAGTTTTGCAGTAACACGTTTTCACATTTCTGGCTCCTTGCATTTTGGCTTCTAGTTTTTGCATAAAATTGTTAAAGGGACACTGAACCCAAAATTTTTCTTTTGTGATTCAGATAGAGCATGCAATTTTATACAACTTTCTAATTTACTCTTATTATCAATTTTTATTCGTTCTATTGCTATCTTTATTTGAAAAAGAAGGCATATAAGCTATTTTTTTGGTTCAGAACCATGGTCAGCACTTGTTTATTGGTGGGTGAATTTATCCACCAATCAGCAAGAACAACCCAGGTTGTTCACCAAAAATGGGCCAGCATCTAAACTTAGATTCTTGCATTTCAAATAAAGATAACAAGAGAATGAAGACAATTTGATAATAGGAGTAAATTAGAAAGTTGCTTAAAATTGCATGCGGGTTCAGTGTCCCTTTTAAGGCTTGTATTAGATGCTTTGTGGCTGAAATTGAAGAGCTGAGCCTTTCAAACTATGCAGCATATATACTTAATGTGTATGATATAGCAGGCTAAATCTTGACTTAAAAAATAACTGGGATAGCTTTAGTACAATCACAGGCACAAAATAAATAAGTAAATAAGTATAGTAAAGTTATACAGCATGCTGCAGGCAGATGCCCCCACTTTTAAGCCATGTTTAGACCAATTACCTCCATCGCTGGGTAGCTCAAGACAACCAGTGAGGCACACGCAGTGTTATCATTTTCTTTAGGGTAAGACAGATCAACCCCACCAATTCTCTCCAGTCCCACAAATTCAGGGTGATCCTGCCATTCCTCTGTGTTGCAGGTTATAAGTTTTTCCTTCAGATCATGTTGCTCCCTAATAAAATGATGTGGAAATAAAAAAAATATGATGACATTTATTTACGAATTGTAGCTGTTCCATTCAAACTTATATCAATCTGTGCCATCTGACTACTAATCATATCTAGAGTTCTTATCTTATGCAAACTAATATCATAATATTTCCTAAAACTAACCTTTGAAGATTACTTAGAGATTATTTCTAAGGGCCTGGTGATCTAAAGTTCTCCACTTAGGTGAGATGATCTAAAATGATCCTCCAGCACTGCAAGATCCCTAGTGAAATTTTCAAAAGGCAGATTTTGCTTTACTTCTCCAAGGGGGTATTTCCTGCATTTCTAATGAGAAGGAGAGACAAGACTAGTGCTTGATATGACAGTTCTGCTGCATTTACACTTTGTGCTTTGCATATTTTATTACTTTACGTTTCAGATTAACTTTTATTACATTTAAACTTTGCACATTCTATTTTGTATGCTATTCTGTATGCAGCAGTGTGGTTAGGATTGTGATTTTACAAATTCTGATTATGCCTTTGCAGTTTCTATGTAACTAACAAAGTCTAATTCATTATATATTATTTATGTGTATCTTTTAGAAATTACATTGCACTTTGCATTTCTTCTATTTAATTTAAATAGTTTCACATAGAGCTTTATTACTTTCTAATTTGTAACACAGAAACTTTCAAAACATAATCAGAATTAGTAAAATAACAGCTAGAACTAGATCTAACTGTATTAAAATATAAAAGAGTAAGTGTAAGGCTTAAATGCAATAATACTGTAAGGGTCCAATCTGAAATGTATAGTAATATAAATTACAAATGTGTAACAAACCTCTCATATCATGTAGTGATTTATTACACTGGTCTTGTCTCTACCTCACATACATAAAAACATAATTTATGCTTACCTGATAAATTTATTTCTCTTGTAGTGTATCCAGTCCACGGATCATCCATTACTTATGGAATATATTCTCCTTCCCAACAGGAAGTTGCAAGAGTCCACCCACAGCAAAGCTGCTATATAGCTCCTCCCCTAACTGCCATATTCAGTCATTCGATCGAAAACATACAGAGAAAGGAAAAACCATAGGGTGCAGTGGTGACTGTAGTTCAAATGAAAAAATTACCTGCCTTAAAGTGACAGGGCGGGCCGTGGACTGGATACACTACAAGAGAAATAAATTTATCAGGTAAGCATAAATTATGTTTTCTCTTGTTAAGTGTATCCAGTCCACGGATCATCCATTACTTATGGAATACCCCTACCAAAGCTAAAGTACACGGATGATGGGAGGGACAAGGCAGGTACTTAAACGGAAGTTACCACTGCCTGTAAAAAAACCCTTTCTCCCAAAAATAGCCTCCGAAGAAGCAAGGTATCAAATTTGTTAAATTTGAAAAAGTATGAAGCGCAGACCAAGACTCCGTCTTGTAAATCTGTTCAACAGAAGCCACTTTTAAAAAAGGCCCAAGTGAAAACCACAGCTCTAGTAGAATGAGCAGCAATCCCTTCAGGAGGCTGCTGTCCAGCAGTCTCATAAGCTAAATGAAATATGCTTTTTAACCAAAAAGACAGAGAGGCTGCTGAAGTCTTTTGACCTCTCCTCTGTCCAGAATAGACAACAAACAAGGTGAACGTTTGATGAAAACTGTAGTAGCTTGTAAATAAAACTTTAAAGCACAAACCACGTCCAATATTGTGTAATAGACGTTCCTTCTTTGAGGAAGGATTAGGATACAAGCATGGAACAACTATCTCTTGAGTGATGTTCTTGTTAGATACCACCTTAGGAAAAAACCCAGGTTGGTACGCAGGACTACCTTATCCGTACGAAGGACCAGATAAGGAGAATCACATTGTAACACAGATAACTTGGAGACTCTACGAGTCGAGGAAATAGCTACCCAAAAGGAACTTTCCAAGATAAAGATTAATATCTATGGAACAAAAAAGGTTCAAACGGAACTTCTTGAAGAGCCTTAAGAACCAGGTTTAAGCTCCATGGTGGAGCAACAGTTTTAAACACAGGCTTGGATCTAACCAAAGCCTGACCAAATGCCTGAACGTCTAGAATACCTGCCAGACGCTGGTGCAAAAAAATAGACAGAGTAAAAATCTGTCCCTTTTAAGGAATAAGCTGACAACCCTTTTCTCAAAAACATCTTGGAGAAAAGATAATATCCTGGGAATCCAGGCTTTACTCCATGAGTAACCCTTGGATTCATAACAATCAGATATTTACACCATATCTATGTTCAATTTTCCTAGAGACAGGCTTTCATGTCTGTATTAAGGTATCAATGACTGACTCGGAGAAGCCATGCTTTGATAACATCAAGCGTTCAGTCTCCAGGCAGTCCATCTCAGATTGATTCTATTTAGATGGTTGAAAGGACCCTGAAGTAGAGGGACCTTTCTCAGAAGCAGAGGCCGTGATGGAAAGGATGACATGTCCACCAGATCTGCATACCAGGTCCTGCGTGGCTACGCAGGCGCTGTCAAAAACACCAAAGCCCTCTCCTGCTTGGTCTTGACCTCCGAAGGAAATCCCACTCCCCCGGAAGAAAAGTCTGACGACTTAGAAAATCCACCTCCCAGTTCTCAACACCTGGGATATGGATAGCTGATAGACAAAAGTGAGTCTCTGTCCAGTGAATTATTGTAAGACTTCTAACATCGCTAGGGAACTTCTGTTCCCCCTTGATGGCTGATGTAAGCCACAGTCGTGTATATTGTCCGACTGAGTATGATGTACCTCAGAGTTGCTAACTGAGGCCAAGTCTGAAGAGCATGGAATATCACTCCCAGAATATTTATTAGAAGGAGGGTCTCCTCCTAAGTCCACTATCCCTGAACCTTCAGGGAGTTCCAGACTGCATCCCAACCTAAAAGGCTGGCATCCATTGTAACAATTGTCCCATCTGACCTGCGGAAGGTCATACCCTTGGACAGATGGACCCGACATAGTCACCAGAGAAGAGAATCTCTGGTCTCTTGGTCCAGGTTCAACAGGGGGACAAATCTGTGTAATCCCCGTTCCTCTGACTGAGCATGCATAGTTGCAGCGGTCTGAAATGTAGACGTGCAAACGGTACTATGTCCCTTGCCGCTACCTATTAAGCCGATTTCATTCATGTACTGAGCCACCGAAGGGCGCGGATGGGATTAAAAACACGGCAGAAATTTAGAAACTTTGACAACCTGGACTCCGTCAGGTAAATTTTCAGTTCTACAGAATCTATCAGGGTCCCTAGGAGGGAAACCCTTGAGATTGGGGATAGAGAACTCTTTCCTTGTTCACTTTCCACCCATGTGATCTCAGAAATGCCAGTACTACGTCCGTATGAAACTTGGCAATTTGGATTTTTGACGCCTGTATCAGGATGTCGTCTAACTAAGGGGCCACTTCTATGCCCCGCGGCCTAAGGACCGCCAAAGCGACCCCAGAACCTCCATAAAAGATTCTTGGGGCTGTAGATATCCCAAAGGAAAGAGCTACAAACTGGTAATGCCTGTCTAGAAAGGCAAACCTGAAAAACGAAGGTGATCTTTATGCATCACCATGTGAGGATAAGCATCCTTCAAATCCATTGTAGTCCTCTATTGACTCTCCTGGATCATAGTTAAGATGGTACGAATAGTTTCCATCTTAAATGACGGAATTCTGAGGAATTTGTTTAAGATCTTTAGATCCAAAATAGGTCTGAAGGTTCCCTCACCTTGGGAACCACAAACAGATTTGAGTAAAAACTCTGTCCCTGTTCCTCTCTTGGAACTGGATGGATCTCGTACACAATGTAAGAATGCCTCCTTCTTTATCTGGTTTGCAGATAATTGTGAAAAGCGAAATCTCCCCTTTTTTTGGGGGGGGAATCTTTGAAATCCAGAAGATATCTCTGGGATATAAATTCCAATGCCTAGGGATCCTGGGCATCTCTTGCCCACGCCCGGGCGAAGAATAAAAGTCTGCCCCCTATCGGATCCGTTACCGGATAGGGGTCCGTTCCTTCATGCTGCCTTAGAGGCAGCAGCAGGCTCCTTGGCCTGCTTATCTTTGTTCCAGGTCCAATTGTCTCCAGACCGCCTTGGACTGAGCAAAAATTCCCTCTTGTTTTGCCTTAGAGGAAGTGGATGCCACACCTGCCCTGAAGTTTTAAAAGGCACGAAAATTAGACCTTTTCTGGCCCTTGATTCCTATCCTGAGGAAGGGCATGACCTTTTCCTCCAGTGATATAAGCAATAATCTCCTTCACACCAGGCCCGAATAGGGTCTGCCCCTTGAAGGGAAGTTAAGTAGCTTATTTATTAAAGTCATGACAGCTGACCATGATATAAGCCATGGCGCTCTGCGCGCCAGTATAGTAAAAAACAGAATTCTTAGCCGTTAGTCTAGTCAAATGAACAAAGGCATCAGAAAACAAAGGAATTGGCTAGCATAAGCTTGTCAAATATATTCATCCAATGGAGTCGCTAACTGTAAAGCCTCATCAAGAGACTCAACCCAGAACGCCGCAGCAGCAGTGACAGAAGCAATGTATGCAAGGGGCTGCAGGATAAAACCCTGTTGAATAAACATTTTTTATCCATTGGATCTAAAAAGCACAACTGTCCTCGCCAGAGGTAGTGGTACGCTTAGCTAGAGTAGAAACTCTTCTCTCCACCTTAGGAACTGTCTGCCAGAAGTCCAGTGTGGTGGTAACTATTAGAAAACATTCTTCTAAAAAACAGGAGGGGAAGAGAACGGCACACCTGGTCTATCCCATTCCTTATTAAAAAAAAAAAAATTTTAGTAAACCTCTTTAGGTATTGGAAAAACATCAGTACACACCGGCACTGCATATTATTTATCCAGTCTACACAAATTCTCTGGCCCTGCGATTGTACACATTCATTCAGAGCAGCCAAAGCCTCCCTGAGCAACAAGTGGAGGTTCTCAAGCATACATTTTAAATGTAGAAATATCAGAATCAGGTTAAATCATCTTCCCTGAGTCAAAAAAATCACCCACAGACTAAGCATATTGTGAGGTAGTATCATACATGGTTCTTAAAGCGTCTGTATGCTCTGTATCTACCCCCAGAGCTATCTGCTTTCCTTTAATTTCAGGTAGTCTGACTAATACTGCTGCCAGAGTATTATTCACCACCTTTGCCATGTCTTGTAAAATAAACGCTATGGACGCCCTTGATGTCCATGGCGCCATTTGAGCGTGAGTCCCTAAAGCGGGAGTCAAAAGGTCTGACACGTGGGGAGAGTTAGTCGGCATAACTACCCCCACGACAGAATCCTCTGGTGATAATGTTTTTAAAGACAAAAAATGATCTTTATTGTTTAACATGAAATCAGTACATCTGGTACACATTCTAAGATGGGGTTCCACCATGGCTTTAAAACATAATGAATACAGAGCTTCCTCTATGTCAGACATGTTAGAACAGACTAATAATGAGACTAATAAGCTTGGAAAACACATTAAATCAAGTTAACAAGCAAATACATAAAACGTTACTGTGCCTTTAAGAGAAACAAATTTTGTCAAAATTTGAAAAACAGTGAAAAAAGGCAGTAAAACAAACAACATTTTTACAGTACATGTAATAAGGTAATAGAGCATTGCACCCACTTGCAAATGGATGATTAACCCCTTAATGCAAAAAAACAGATAAAGAAAACGACATAGACGTTTTTAAAAACAGACACAACAAAACTGCCACAGCAGAGCTGTGGATTACCTTCCCTATAAACGATTTTGGAAGTCTTTTTAGCCCTTTAGAAATGTCCTGTAGTATTCATGGGACTGCTGAGGGAATCTGGATAATTCATTTTGTAAATTTAACTGCGCAAAAAAACGCTAAATTAGGCCCCTCCCACTCATATTACAACAGTGGGAAGCTTCAGTTAACTGTTTCTATGCAAAATTTAAGCCAGCCATGTGGAAAAAACTTAGGCCCCAATAAGTTTTATCACCAAACATATGTTAAAAACGATTAAACATGCCAGCAAACGTTTTAAAACACATTTTTACAAGAGTATGTATCTCTATTAAGAAGCCTGATACCAGTCGCTTTTACTGCATTTAAGGCTATACCAACATTACAGTGTTATCACCAATGTACGTTAAAAAACGATTAAACATGCCAGCAAACGTTTTAAAACACATTTTTATAAGAGTATGTATCTCTATTAATAAGCCTGATACCAGTCGCTATCGCTGCATTTAAGGCTTTACTTACATTATTTCGGTATCAGCAGTATATTTTTAGTCAATTCCATTCCTAGAAAAATATTTTACTGCACATACCTTATCTGCAGGAAAACCTGCACGCCATTCCCCCTCTGAAGTTACCTCACTCCTCAGAATGTGTGAGAACAGCAAATGGATCTCAGTTACATCTGCTAAGATCATAGAAAAACGCAGGCAGATTCTTCTTCCAAATACTGCCTGAGAAAAACAGCAACTTTTGATTGAAGAATAAAACTAAGTATAATCACCACAGACTCTCACGACCTCCTATCTATGTTGAGGCTTGCAAGAGAATGACTGAATATGGCAGTTAGGGGAGGAGCTATATAGCAGCTTTGCTGTGGGTGGACTCTTGCAACTTCCTGTTGGGAAGGAGAATATATTCCATAAGTAATGGATGATCCGTGGACTGGATACACTTAACAAGAGAAAGAGAGATATCTTGCTGTGCTAGAGAGTGTTGCCCATTTTCTTTTGAGCTTAGCCCCTTTGAAGTCTGAACTACAATTTCTCTTCAAGCTGGAGAATCATTTGAATATCAGGGCCTAGGTAGAAGGTACCCTATTTAACTTTGAAGTGCTTGAAGTGAAGTGTTTATCCCAGTGTTTGTTGTGTTGCTAAGCTAGGAGTGTCATTTGTTCAATAAATAGCAACCATTTTGAAGTGTATTTACAACATAGCATACTGTTCTGTTATGATAGCTAGTTTAAATTTCCTATTAAAAGAAAATGGCTAAACTAATTCTAATTTCAGATGTTCGTGAATGTGTTGTTTTTTTATGTTTGTGTGATCCAATTATGTGTATAATTTGAGTGGTATGTGCCGGTTTCAAATTAAGATTTACCCATAAAAGCATGTTATCTACATGGGGATACAATTGTGGTGCAGAATACACATTTTATTTTTATCTCAGGAGTGTCTAACATTTTCAAATTAGGGACCACATTCCTACATTTCAATTAATGGGACATTAAACACTAAATATATTTTATAAGCAGAGTATTTAGGCTATTCCCCACCCCTCTAAAGTCATCAGTGCCGCCATGTTGAAATTTAGCTTTCACTGCACTACACTGTTGACATGTTTACACATGTGTAGCATCTTTCCTTCAGATACCTGCAGTAAAATCTAATTTATGCTTACTTGATAAATTAATTTCTTTATGGTGGTGATGAGAGTCCACAGTCCATTACTACTGAGAATTACCTCCAGGCCAATAGGAGGAGGCAAAGATCCCAAAATTATCATAGCTATTAAAACCTCTCCCACCATACTGGAAACTAGTCTGACGAATAGCCAAACTAGAAAAGAAGAAGGCAGGAAAAGAAAATAAGAGAAATAAAAAGGAACATGAGAAAAAAATGTGGTGCATACTCAAACTGCTGCCAAAAAAACCCCAATTCCAATAGTAACTAATTGGAAAGGGGCTCGTGGACTCTCACCACCATGAAATAAATTAATTTATCAGGGGGTTGGAGCCTACACTCACTGAGGCTGGTCGCATCTTTGTGAAGCTCTCTGAACTGGACTCTAAGTTTACTAACTAAATATAACCAAATTTAAATATTTACTGCCCTGCACTAGATATATATCAAGGTGAACAGATTTCTCCTAGGAGCTGATGGTTTGATGGAGTCTATGCCTATGTTCTTTGAGGCAGCTACGGGACAAGCTTGATATCAGGTAAGGGAGTCATTTTCTTTCTGTGTAACTACGCAGTAACTTGAGATAAAGAAACAGATCCTGAATGGGTTATGGACCGTAGGCCTGGGGCTGCCGCACTATTACCCCCCCCCACCTGAACTCCGGGGTTACGATATCCTGTAATAGGATAAAGTGGAACTTTCTTTTTCTCATCCTTTGTGACAAGGGACATATCACCTCTGATTAAGCATCATATATAATACATTTACAATGGCGCTAGATACTGAGCTGATCCTAAGGGACATGAAAGCCATGCTGGATGCCCACTTTAAAGAACTATGCACAACACTTAAAGAAGAATTTGCCTCTCTAAAAGATGTATGCATCAAAGCAAAGGGAGAGGCGCAGCCTTCACTGGAGCTATCCACCAAACCTCTTACATGCCTGATCCAAGTACCCATACTGAACCAAACGGGGAAGCTTCTTCAAACTCTATCAATTCACCAAAGTGCAGAAATGGAGGCTGCTAGTGAACCGCCTGACATATGGATGAAGCGGCCGGCTGATCTGAAGTGGAGAGATGCATTAACGGGTTGCACTGAGAGCTACGGGGTAAATTTACAGGAGGAGAGGTGCCGCGACTGATTCAGCAGATTGACCCTAACAGTCTGGACCCCCAGAGGCCCGTGCTATCCGCGGTTACTGAAGCGCCTGCTCTCGACTTTTACCGCACAGGACTTGAGATTGTACATTCCCAAGACCTCTTCACTTTCACGGAGATCTCCAATGTGACATGCAGATCTATGTCAGTAGAGATGATTCCACTAGGGAGGGAGCTGCACTCGCAGAAGACACTAGCCTATGCAGGTCTCATCTGCTATAAGAGCTGGCACAAGTTCCACTGGGCAGTCACCTCATTTGCCGAATTGAGTCTTCCAATTACCAATGCTTACTATGATTTGGTGAGACACGCTTTAGCAGGGTTCAATGTGACAGGAGTCTCTGTGCCGATGGACGGATCATCCCTGGTATGGGACAGGTTTGTTTGCTCCTAGCAAATGGTCACATCGTAATGGATCCTGCAGGTATAGGCTAGGTTCTGTTGTACTTCAGTGATTCTAAGATCACCTATAATTATGTGGGACTTCTCCATATGACTGTTACGCTTTTATTTTAAAAGATATTCTAGAGACTTTTATTGTTGTAATGCACCGTCCACATTGTTCACACGCTAGGAGAATTTTACTGTGCCATCCACATTTCTTATAGTTACCTTCTAGTGTTCATGCCCTTTTAACTATAGTAGCTTCTCCTGCTCTATGTTTTTTTTTGGTTTTTTTTTTTTTTTTTTTTTTTTTTATCTAGTCATGTGAGAAATCTGTACCGTATAAAGTCCCCTTGTTTCTAAATATTACCTTTGATTATCACATGGGTGCATTATGTGGTATCTAGTAATAGTTAGCATGTAATTTAATAGTTTAGTTATACCCTTACTTTATACGTTTTTATAATATACCATGCATAGTCCTCATAAAATATTTTCAGCCAGCAAGTCTTATGTTCAAGGGTCACCTCCAAATTTCTATATATCAAAGCTCCTGTTGTATACAACTGTAAATGTTTCTGCCTCCTTAGCCAAATTAACTTATACTATAAATCTAAATATGTAAAGCCCGCCACCCCCTGTGTAATGGCAAGCATTGTTTATATTGCCAGGCCCCTTACTGGCTTGTGTTCTTATATATACTCTAGTTGGGTCTGATTATAATCCTAAACTAACCTCAAGGCATATGCTTTCTAAGTGCTTGTCTTACTGTTTCTATAAACTTCTTCTGCGGTGTTGCATGGCCTGCGGCTGGGGCGGTGCACTATGCGCATAGTCATACAACCAACTTTTATATCTGACAAAGTATTTGGAATGCTACTTGGTCTAAGCTGAGGCTGCCCATATAAGTAATCTTAAGGATACTGTTTTTGTTATAACAGATCTTCTAGTTATGTATTCAAGCACAATCTATAAATCTTTGAGGCTACATTTTACAAAAAGGGAAAAAATAGAAGAAAAAAAAAAGAAGGAAGAAATCCTTTTTCTTTCTTCCTTCTCCTGGTCATGTTAGATTGTCCCATAAAATGTCCTGAGATTTTCCCTTTCTCTAAGTTGGTCAGTACAGAAAATTCACATTACAGCGTATGATAGTACTATTCTATTTAGCTTGTATCAAATATTCCAAATTTATCTTATTTGTTCAAATATATTACCTTCTGCTATTCCCTGATAATATTCCCTTGATGCTATAAAATAAGTTTTTTCTAGTAATGTAAAATCTGAGGTATTCACAGTGGGATCCAAGAGTGGTCCCTTCATTATATTGCACCTTCCCCTGTTTTTTTTAGATCTGACTTTTCATTTAAGGTCCATGAGTGGCCTTTTAAGTTTGTTAGGGAAGGTTAGCCTCTATATAGGCATTATATATTAATATGACAAGTAATGTTATCATATAGTGTACTACAATGTTCTCTGTCTGTTTGTGATGCTTGTATGCCTATCCTTAGTACCTCAATAAAAATCTTAAAAAGAAAAATAAATTAATTTATCAGGTAAGCATAAATTATTTTTTCTTTCATAAAGGTGGTGACAGTCCACAGTCTATTACTCCTGGGAATTTATACCCAAGCTGTAGAGTAATCTTGACGGGACCAGACTTATTCTATTTCAAACACATTGGATGATTAGTTCTTTTTGTCTTTTTTTTAGTTAATCATACAGACAAAAAAAAAATATATAAAATTATATAAATGTATTTATATTAAATGCCCAAAAACATCTGCCTGAAGGACCTAACTACCAAAAGCTGCTTCAGAAGAATTTAAAAACATATGTAAGGAAGACCAAAAAACTGACTTGCAAATTAAATCAAGAGAGGCCTCATTCTTTAAGGTGAAGTAGCAACTGATCTGGTAGAATGGGTAGTAATCCATTTAGAAGGAAACTGACCTGCTTCCAAGATTTATGGGAAAAAAAAGCTTTAACCAAGAGGCTAATGAAACGACAATAGCCGTTTGACCCTTTCTGGAACCAGAAAAATTAATAAACAAGATAGAAGATTGTAAAATTAATACAAAATATTTTTTTTTTTAAAAATCAAAAAAAAAAAAAAAAAAAAAAAAAAAAAAATCGGTAAAAGCATGCAAAATAAAACTTAAAAACTCAGACCACATTAAAATAATGGAGACGTTTTGCTACAATTCTTTCAATTAGAACACAAAATCAAACTTCCTTATCCTGAAAAGAAAAAACAATATAAGGATGCTCACCACAAAGAGCAGACAAATACACTCCTCTAGCAGAAGAAATAGCCAAAAGAAAAAATCTTCCAGGACAAAAACAGAATATCCACAACATGCATAGGTTCAAAAAGGAGGAACCTGCAAAACTCTGAAAACCAAATAAGATTCCAAGAAGGAGAAATTGGTTAATCACAGGCTAAAGCATGACTAAGGCCTGGATAAAATTCAGAATATTCAGCAAACTTCCAGCTAGATTACGAGTCTTGCGTTATGAGTGAAAAAGCAGCGTTAAGCCTCATAACGCTGCTTTTTTACTACCGCTGGTATTACAAGTCTTGCAGATTTAGGGGCACCGCACACTTTTTTTGGCCTTACCGCAAATCAACTTATGCAAATTGCATATAGTCTTTTTTCTTTTGTCTTGAGGACATCTTGCTGCTTGGATGAAGACTTCTCCCGGTAAGTGGATCTTCGGGGGTTAGTGTTAGGATTTTTTTATGGGTGTATTGGGTGGGGTTTTTTTTAGGTTAGGGCTTTGGGACGCAATAGAGCTAAATGCCCTTTTAAGGGCAATGCCCATCCAAATGCCCTTTTCAGGGCAATGGGGAGCTTAGGTTTTTTTAGGGTTTTCTTTGGGGGGTTGGCTGTGTGGGTGGTGGGTTTTACTGTTGGGGGGGGGTTTGTATTTTTTTTACAGGTAAAAGAGCCGATTTCTTTGGAGCAATGCCCGCAAAAGGCCCTTTTAAGGGCTATTGGTAGTTTAGTTTAGGCTAGGTTTTTTTTTAATTTTGGGTGGGCTTTTTTTATTTTGATAGAGCTATTGGATTAGGTGTAATTAGTTTAAAGACCTTGTAATTTGTTTTTTATTTTCTGTAATTTAGTGGGGGGGTTTGTAATTAGCTAATTTTATTGAATTTAGTTAATTGTATTTAATTTAGGGAATTTATTTAATTGTAGTGTTAGGTGTTAGTGTAACTTAGGTTAGGTTTTATTTCACAGGTAAATTTGTATTTATTTTAGCTAGATAGTTATTAAATAGTTAATAACTTGCCTGTAAAATAAAAATAAACCCTAAGCTAGCTGCAATGTAACTATTAGTTATATTGTAGCTATCTTAGGGTTTATTTTATTGTTAAGTATTTAGTTTTAACAGGAATAATTTAGTTAATTATAGGAATTTTTATTTAGATTTATTTGAATTATATTTAAGTTAGGGGGTGTTAGGGTTAGACTTAGATTTAGGGGTTAATAAATATAATATAGTGGCGGCGACGTTGGGGGAGTCAGATTAGGGGTTAATAAATGTAGGTAGGTGGCGGCGATGTTAGGGGCGGCAGATTAGGGGTTAATAATATTTAAATAGTGTTTGCGATGCAGGAGTACGGCGGTTTAGGGGTTAATATGTTTATTATAGTAGTGGCGACGTTAAGGGCGGCAGATTAGGGGTTAATAAGTGTAGGTAGGTTGCGGCGACATTGGGGAGGGAGCTTAGGGGTTAATAAATACTATGTAGGTGTTGTCGGCGATGTTGGGGGCAGCAGATTAGGGGTTCATAAATATAATGTAGGTGGCAGCGATGTCCGGAGCGGCAGATTAGGGGTTAATAAGTATAATGCAGGTGTTGGCAATGTCGGGGGCGGCAGATTAGTGGTTAATAAGTGTAAGATTAGGGGTGTTTAGAATCAGGGTTCATGTTTGGGTGTTAGGTGTAAACATAAAATGTGTTTCCCCATAGGAATCAATGGAGCTGCGTTACTGAGCTTTACGCTGCTTTTTGGCAGGTGTTAAGACTTTTTCTCAGCCGGCTCTCCCCATTGATGTCTATGGGGAAATCGTGCACGAGCACGTACAACCATCTTACCGCTGACTTAAGCAGCGCTAGTATTGGAGTGCGGTATGGAGCACAATTTTGCTCTACGCTCACTTCTTGCCTTTTAACGTCGGGTTACTGAAAACCTGTAATACCAGCGCTGTAGGTAAGTGAGCGGCGACAATAACATGCAAGTTAGCAACGTACCCCTCTTACCGCAAAACTCGTAATCTAGCCGTTCTTGTGAAATCAACGAACTAGCGGATAAACCCTTACCCAAACCATTCTGAAGAAATTGAAGAATTCTAAAGGAGTGCCGACTGAAACCATGTTCCACACACCAGGAAACAGAAAACCAAACATTTTAATAAATCTTTATTGTCATGGGTTTACCAAGAGATACCAAGAGAAAAAGAGAAAATTTGATAATAGGAGTAAATTAGAAAGTTGCATGCTCTATCTAAATCATGAACGAAAAAATTTGGGTTCAGTGTCCCTTTAAGCAGATATAAAATATCAGACTCAAAAACAAAATTTAGCTAGTGCTCCAACTAGGGCCCAAAGGATAAATATATGGAAGAACACAGAGAATATATAAAAGAGTGTGAATACACAAATAAGATATAAAAACAAGAGTATATACAAAAAAAAAAAAATCAGAAATACATAAAAGGTTTAATAAGCGAGACTCAAACAAAAAGACATCTCCCCTTGTGCTGGGTGAAAATAAAATGGTACCTTTAAAAATAAGCCACCACAATATGAAATTGAATGTTAGTTTGCTTCCATAGAATTATAAGAAGTACAATCACGTGATCAGAGTTTTCCAATGGCTAATAAACTCACGTGACATAGTGTACCAATCCTGTTGGCCGTATATATATATATATATATATATATATATATATATATATATATATATATATATATATATATATCTTATTTTAATTCTATGGAATCAAACTAACATTCGATTTCATATCGTAGTGGCTCACTTTTAAAGTTACCATTTTAATAGAAATTTTATTTTCACTCAGCACAAAGGGAGACGTCCCTATACCGTTTTATATATTAGCGCTTTTTATTTGAGTCTTTTTCATTAAACTATATGTATTTCTGATATACTCATGTTTTTAGATCTTATTTGTGTATTCATGCTCTTATATATTATCTGTGTTCTTCCATATATGTATCCTTTGCTCCCTAGTTGGAGCGCTAGCTAAATTCTGCTTTTGAGTCTACGATTCTTATCTTTTATAAAGAATTGTTTCCAAGCATTGTTAGGCTATGAAGCCCCTTTCTTCGCTTCTCGTTCACAGACTGACTTCATCACCTGTTGTTCCAAGTGAAGCTGCCTCATTTCTGCAATCATTCTTAGCACTAATTGTTTTGCATATTCAGACTTTCCATTATTATTTTCATCATCTGTATTGTTATTATTTCTGTTTTTATGGTTAATTTTAATTCTATGTTTATCCTATATTTATGACATTTGCACACTTTGGAATATTTAAGATAATTTTAGTTAGATTGGACTCTTTTCCAAAGAGCGACCTAACAAATGACACATTTACCATTCATTGTAGCTTGGGCGCCCCCTTGGGATATATCCATGCTATATATATCTCTAGCGATTCCGAGTCTGGTCCACTGTTTACTGGGAGTCTCCACTTGCTTTTACTGACCAGCAGGGTGCAGATCTGAGGCAGTACCTAGTGGCTGCCAAGTGAGGCAGGGTAGCTCTGGTGATCTTTATAGTGGTGATCAATGCCTGTCTGCCGTTGCTATGTAGGGACTATATGAGCTAAGAACAGTGTGGGTAGAGATGGAGTAATTGTATACTTATATTTTACAAATTGCATAGCCACAGTTCGTAATAATGTTTCTGGCTACTAAATCTATAATTTGTTATTGATCTATATGTAAATTTGTTATCTGGCTCATAAAGTTGTATATGTAGTGCCTCAATATTCTGACTGCATTCTAAATGTAAGTATGGCAATCTGTGTGTAAAGCAATATACATGAGTAAGAGAGATAAACTAAAGTGAAGGTTAAGTTATAGCTTTCAAATTTCATTATTAAACTTCTATGCATATTAAATATCTAGTCGCTATATTAATTTTTTGCAATCACTTTTTATTTTTATTATTTTATACAGTCTATTTTGCTTACTGTTCCCTTCTATTCTCCTCCCATTAGTTGTTTCCTGGTTTTTGATCCAGTGACATATAGAGCAGTCCCACCCGCTCTATACGTGTCTAGCAGGCTCGTGCACGGTGACTATTCAAAACTGCGCATGCTCAGCATTCTCCGACTCGCATCAATGAGCATGCGTTAAACAAGTTAATTGCCAATTTCAGCGAATGCGTCCGCAATATAGTGTGACGTTTCTGGCACAAATTAAATAACAAGATCTAGTGTGGGGTAAATCATTTAATGCCATTAAAGAAGCCGATTGTATAGCCGATTGTATAGTGTTGCAGCTTGTCGTGGAACTGCAGTTACCGAACAGTGCTTAAATAATATTTTCAATGCGCATGCGCGAAACGGGGCCACGCTCGCTTTCCCGATGCAAACAGAGAACACTGGCGCATGCGCATATTGTCACAGTAACTGCTGACGTCAATTGACGACCGCCTAACGGCCAAAAAGTCAATTGGCTAGCAAAAAAAACGTGATCAGACTTAACAAAAAAAACGGGGGTTGATTTACTGATAGCGAAATTACAAACAAAGAATTGATATATCTAAGGAACGATTTAGAAGTAAAAGTATTGATGAATGAAACTGCTATTTATTTTTTGAGATAAACACAAAATTTCATCAGAGCTGATCAAAGTTAACCTTCACTTAAGTATGTGTTAATATCTCAGAATCGTTTAGCTTAAATTAAATATGTAGATACACTTACAGCATGGGCTCACATACAGAGGCAGATAATGTGTGTTTGAGGGTGATGCATTTATAGCTACAGCATGTGCTGGCATATAGAGACACATGAAATGTGTTTAGGGCTTGAGCATTTACAGCTACAGTATATGCTGGTATACAGAGGCAGATAATGTGTTTGAAGGTGATAAGAGTTTTTTGGCTACAGCAATTACAGCTACAGCAGGCAGGTGATATTTTTTGGGCTGGTGCACTAACAGCTACAGATTGGACTGGAAAACAGAGGCAGGTGATAAGTTTTTGGGACTTGTGCACTTACAGCTACAGCATGTGCTGGTATACAGAGGCAGATGATATATGTTTTGGGCTGGTGCACTTACAGCTACAGCATGTGCTGGTATACAGAGGCAGATGCTATATGTTTTAGGCTGGAGCACTTACAGCTACAGGATGTTCTGGTATACAGAGGCTGATGATATATGTTTTGGGCTGGAGCACTTACAGCTACAGCATGTGCTGGTATACAGAGGCAGATGCTATATGTTTTGGGCTGGAGAACTTACAGCTACAGCATGTGGTGGTATACAGAGGTAGATAAGAACCAGGGTGGAAAAAAAACAATTTTTTTTTTAAGTTAAAAAAAAAATAATCAGATTTAAATAATAGTTTCTAATTAAGATACATTATAATCCAAAAGTTATTCATCCTGAAATAAGGATTAGTCTTTAATTATGTAGCATGAGGCTGTATATTCATGACTGTAATATTTAACTTTTTTTTTTTTTTTTTTTAATAATTCCATTAATCCATTCACAATGCCATGCTCTTCCAAAGGTTTCTGAAAGATTATTTTGGGCAATTTTTTTATCTCGAGGATCTCACATATTCTTGGTTTTGAACTTGTGTATTGTATCTGTACAAATATCATGCCCCCTCTTCATTGCAAAATGCTATAAAATAAACATACAAAGTTGAGAAATGGGGGGGGGGCATGTCCTAGCAGCGTTTTGGAAAGGGCACACATCTCATGACTATCAAACATCCATAACAGCATCTATATCAGATTTCTCAAAAATCGTAATGCCTTACAATGAGTGACTCTGCTACTTTTTTCTTTTGATGTTTTCATAATACTAGAGCCACAAATTGGACATATAAGGCTAGAGGTTAACATAATAGACCGTAACACATCTCCGGAATCTTATCATGAGGAGTCTTACATTGATAGCCAGAACCCATGCTTGCCAAAGCGCCATTACAACACCTGGACGCCATCTTTATTAGAGTGGAAGAACTTTTTCAGTCCCTTATGGACAAGATGCTACCAGATCACATACTACAAAGTATTGGGGACAGTACTATGGGACTTAGAAAGCCAGCCCATATTATGGATACACAGCTTCTCTCCGATAGTGAAAAGCCACTCCATCAGACATCGATGAATGAATGAAGAAAACGTTTCAGGTAAAGATTACAGACAGCACAAGATACTTCAATGCCTTCTATTAATAAATTACACCGGATCCCGACTTTAGATATGCCGAGAGCTATGGCATTCTGCCATCACTTCAGCTAACATCGAGGGCGGGAGTTGGGTCACTTGCAGCTCTATTCAACCTTGATGACGCTCCATGCCTCTGATGGCCGATAACCACTCTGTCGGCTCAAACCCTACAGGACATTACAATATCTATCACCGCAATTTTGTATGAGATTGTTAATGGACTTCAAAACTAATGGTATGCCAACATGGACCCTGCCTTGTAAAAGGGGATTTGGAGGGGGGCGGAGCCTACAGCTGTTGCGGAAGGTCGTGTATATGAAGAGCTCCCGACTCTTACTTGGATATAACTATTATTCTCTCTTTTAAAAAATAACTTTTGCACCTGGCACCTTTGTGAAAGTGCCCTGAAGTTTTCCTAGAGGAGTTAGCGAGATAATATTATATAGACGGCTCATCCTATGTTCCTCAGCTAGATTGCATGGAAGCTGACCGCATGGCAAGCAGGCCTAATTTGTGACTCAGTTACTCTGTGCCGTCGAGGCTGCCGCACATATTACCCCCCCCCCCTGGATCTTGATGACTCTGGGTAAATAGCAGCATATTACTGCTGCCCTTATTTCTGTACCACCACAACAATTTCACAAAGGAACCGGTAACCAGTATTTACCTTAGTAATGGCGCCGGCGGAGGTAGTCTTAAGGGAACTCAGCGCACTCCTTGCCTCTCACCAGGCAGCCTTTACAGACATGCTACATGAAGCCTGTAGCTCTATCCGGAAAGCCATATATAAAGAATGCATTAAGGACACTCTGAATGGGGAACTTTCCATGTCTAGTGATTTTTTAGAGCCCTGGCAGTCACCAGCTTTGGCCTCTCACCGCAGCATTATGGAAACTAGCCAGCAGACCCCCTGTGAGGATCCCCAGATCGCGGGTGCACTTCGGACCTCCTACGACCTGTTAGGACAGACCTGCAACAGTTTGGTATCAGTGACCCAGACTGCTGAGAAAAAACGCGGACCTAAAGTCCCCTTCGCGACTGAGGCTACAAAGTATAGGCAGCCCTGGACCCCACAGATTGCGGCAAACTCCGATATGGCTAGATCTAAAGGACTTGCAAATATGCAAATATTCCCCAGAGAGGAATAGATTGTGCTACCAGCGAGCACTTACCAGTCAACAATCCACAGGCTGAGTGCTTCTTTCCCTTAAGGAGAGGTGAAACCCCTATCACTGGCGACAAGAAAAGGCAGATATATTCCAGAAAAAGATTATACATACTAAAATAAAAAAACTAGCTAGAGATGAGAAGGACTACTTAGAAGGTACAATATATGATTATAGTCCTAAGAATAAGGAAGCTAATTCTAGTATGGATCCACCCACGACCAAAACAGAAGAAAATGCATGGGTTAAAGTCAACTATTATAGGAAACCAAAAGACAAAAAGAAACATATAGTGTATAACAATAACAAAAGTCAAAATACCAAAACAAATAAAAAGAATGACAGAATACACTATCATGAGTCTCCAAGACCATATGGCTATCGGAATGTTCCCAATTGGGAATTTGATAGCCATGGGTCCAAGAAAAACTCATATTATAAACATACACCGGAATTTAGACCACAATCACACATTAGAGAATATGACAATTCCCCTACTACTTCCGGACATAGTAATTTTAATAAAAATAGGAATAGACATTTATCATACAATAATAAGGGCCATTCATTTAATAAACCACAGGGTTTTCAATACGAACAGAAACAAACCTACAATCCACCACATTTGAGACAGGCCCCAATACGTCTGAAACAACTAGAAAGGAAAGAGGAGAGGGTATACCATCAGACACCACAACAGGGAACACCAAGAAAAAGATCTTACGCAAACGTGGCAGCAGAGGGAGAGCTAAGTCATCCAAAAAGGCGAAACTTGAACGAATGAAAGGAAATATATTTAATCTATCTGACCATGTACTCATGAGGAAATTTGTGTTTTAAATAGAGGTCTTTCTTTTTGCCCTTCAAACAATCATGATTTGTTTGAACTTTTTGTAGACCTAAATAAGTTTGTACGAAAATTGTCTATTCAGCGCTACTTTTGTGAGAAAAAACTCAAAGGTTCAGACCTACAACCTATTCTCACAAATGAGATGGATGAACGGCCTTATACTGACATCATTTATTATGATTCAGAGAACCTGTATGATGAATTGTTTGAGAATTATATCCATTCTGGTTTAAATTCTAGATCCAACTTTAATCCGTCTAATAAGGGGTCTAATATAGAACTCTTTCAGCAACTTGTTCTAGATGAATTTGAAAAAATACCCAGAGAAAATATAAAACATTCAAATTTGAACAGATATGAAGTTAAAGCTCTGTCCAGACTAGCTTTCAACAAAAATCTGGCCATCAGGCAAGCAGATAAAGGGGGAGGAATAGTCCTACAAAATATGGCGGACTATATAAAAGAGGCTGATAGGTTATTACTTGATACTGAATATTACAAAGTACTAACATTTAATCCAACTAAAAAATATCTTGCAAATTTAATCAAATTAGTTGACAAAGGTTGGTTAGAAGGTATCCTTACAAAGAGGGATAGAGATTATTTGATTCCTTATACACCCAATTTAGCATACTACTATCATCTCCCCAAGATCCACAAAAGTTTGGTGGATCCCCCGGGGAGACAATTATTTCAGGCATTGGCAATTTAACATGCTACCTGTCTGAGTATGTGGATCAATTCTTGAAAAAATCAGTAGTAATGTTACCATCCTACCTTAAAAATACTCCAGACCTCATTTATAAAATGTCAAATATTCGCAAAGCTGAGAGAGAATTAGTATGGTTAACTTGTGATGTCTCAGCTTTATACTCCAACATAGCTCACCATTTGAGGGTTGAAGCAAGCGAATACTATCTTAAAAAAGATATATATTTACCAGCAAAACAGAGGGACTTTTTATTGGAGTGCATTAATTTTGTTTTAAAGAACAACTATTTTGTATATCAGGAAAGGTTCGATCTGCAGGTAAAAGGAACGGCCATGGGGACCAGATTCGCCCCAAGTTTTGCTAATCTCTTCATGGGCATGTTTGAAGATAAATATATCTACCCATCGAAATTTGGGGCGAGTCTGGTCTTCTATGGCCGTTTCATAGATGACCTGCTATTCATCTGGGAGGGCAGTAAATAGGAAGCGCAATGCTTTGTGGACAGTCTTAATGCCAATGATATGGGTATTTGCTTTACAGCAAAAATGGACTCTGAGTATAGAATTTCTAGATCTAATATTAGAATGGGATAAAGAAGGTAAAGTTACCACCAAGACCTTCTTTAAATCAGTTGATGCGAATAGCTATCTGAATTACAGGAGTAATCATCATCATCATCTACCCTGGAAAAATAACATTCTTTACAATCAGTTTTGCAGGATACGTAGAGTTTGCACAGACTTAGACACCTTTGACAGCCAAGCTTCAATACTCAGAAATAGATTCTCAGAGAAAAATTATCCCAATGCATTGGTAGAGGATAGCTATTTAAAAGCAAGACAAAAGCCTCAAGATGATTTCTTTGTTAGTTATAAAAATACAAATATGGGTTTACAAGGATCCAAAATAGGAGTCAATTCAATAAGGGAAAACAAAAGACCATTGAATGAGGTACGGTTCATTACCCAATATAATAATAACCTTTACAAAATCAGGAATATCTTAAGTAAATATTGGCATATTTTGACAAGTGATTCC
This sequence comes from Bombina bombina, assembly GCF_027579735.1. Classification (NCBI taxonomy): domain Eukaryota; kingdom Metazoa; phylum Chordata; class Amphibia; order Anura; family Bombinatoridae; genus Bombina; species Bombina bombina. The sequence goes on along the minus strand of NC_069499.1, from coordinate 1,464,223,008 downwards.
CTATTGAAAGACAATATAGGTATCACTCCAAATTGTACTTTTACAAGGGCCCCAACTTTAAAGAACAAACTTGCACCCAGCAAGATTGTAATGAAGAAATATTGTCCATCTATGGACAATAGAAAACATTTTCCAGCCAAAAATAAAATATTAGGAAAACCCGTTTTTTTCAAATGCAATCGTCCGAATTGTGGCCTTTGTGAATTTACAAAAGGTGGAAAACTCGAATTTTCGTCCTTTGTGAGCAAAGAAAAGTTTCAGATCACTACCCATTTCACTTGTGATTCCTCATTTGTGGTTTACATGCTTGAGTGCATGTGTGGGGTCCAATATATAGGGAGGACCTCCAGACCTCTCAAAAAAAGATGGGGTGAACACAAGAGAAATATAACTAAAAACATCAAAAACCATAGTGTTCCGAGACATGTTGCAGAATGTCATCCTAATAATCATGATACCTTTAGCATCTTTCCACTTGAGCACATTGTCCCCAAGTGGGGCAGAAACAGATTTTTGCATTTGAGGCAAAGGGAGACATTCTGGATATGGAAATTAAAGACCTTGTCTCCGGGTGGCTTAAATGCAAATATCGATAAGGCTGCATTTAACTGAGTTTTGAGTCCGGGGTCCTATTTTAATTTTAGGATTTTTTTCCCCCTTTTCTTTTTATATACACGTATGTTGTATTTAATATTGACTCCATCACATATTTGAGGTCTTACCAATAAACCACATACAAAATAAATAGGCTATAGAATACACCATATATCACACCAGTATATATATTATCAGCGATTGTACATATTTGAATTGCAAAATGACAAATATGTTTCTAACATTCTTTTATTATGCCTAATTATATCTGAGGCATTATTACACCCCAATTTTCAGGTATTAGATTTGAAATTTGACCAAGCTAGGTTTTGTTAATATCTCCCTGAACACCTTATATTCCTTATTCCGCTTATGTGCACTTTGACATATGGATTTTGACACATTAGGTATTATACATGTTGTATATATACTGTTATATCCCAATATAATATACCGAAATGAATATATTACATAGATCTTGCAATAGGGTCAGACTCCCAAGCGTAGATTTCACTCGCCGCAATCTAGGAATAAGACAGATCACTTCACACTTAGCTTAGTGAAGTTTTGATAGGGAAATAATAATCAACAACATTTATTTCATTTTATTTTATTAGTTGTTTTATTATATTGTGACAAACATATTTTTAATCATCATGCTTGATTAATTTTGTATCTACAACAGATAGTAATTTTGTTTGATAAAAACGGTCTATGGATAGATTTGAATTTTATTTTTATTTCAATCATCTGTTGTTTAACTACATTATATATATTTTATTATATATGTTAATATATGATGTGTGTTTTTTAATATTATAGTTTTTTTCTTGTAGGAAATAGTAAATGTATTATTATTCAATATACGTATTATGTACAGGGTACCCATAGTAGCATTTATAGGATGTGCCGTTAGCGTTTCACTGAATTAGTAAGATATTATATACACATTAACATGTGTGGTACATACTGGCTCTTTAAAATACAAAATTTGAAATATGAATAACTAAATCGTAAACTGTAGAACAATCCACATATATGGTGGCAGCGGCAAAACGCCGCAAAGATAGAGCGCGGATAGGCTAAATCAATAACCGCACACCCACGGATGAGAAACCAATCAGAAACTTAGACACCGGTCACACCTATACACATGCGCAATGGGTACCACTAGACGCCGAAAATCGGCGATAAAAGTTCGTGGAATTTTAAATTATGTATGCACCTGATGAAACGGTCACCTAAGACCGAGAAACGTTGTGCTGCTGTAATAAAGTCAGTTTGATTTTAGACTTTGTTTCCAAGAAACTTTTTTGTGCTATACACTTGGAGAAAGGCTTTTTATTATACCAAGCGTTTTTAAGCACATGAATAACTACATCGGTATCTCTACTGGGTAAAGTGATCTTGAACACAGGAGAAGAGGTTTGTTGGAGGGTGAGAGCCTATCTACAACCGGCGTTCCTGTGGGGAGAAAGACACAGCCAGTTATATCTAAGAAGTTGATCGATCTATGCGAGTGTGTGAGTCAGTTGGACGACTCTTACGGTTCCAGAAGGCGTTTGTGACACTTCTCAAGTGTCTGGGAGCTTGTAAGTACCAACCTAACTTGCTATTAGGGGGCCTGTATTTTCCACTGACCAGGCACTATGGTGGCGCCTTCTTCTTTATTTCATACACTGGCGACAGCCTCTGCCTGCAGGGAATGATGAGACCTCAACAAAGATCTTCACGCAAGTTGAGATCACCACATTCAGGATCCCTTACTCAGGCGAGTAGTCACCAGGAAGATCGACACGGAGTGGGTTAAAAAGGCGATGAGGGCTAAGTTATACCCCAGAACTAAGATAACAAGCCCAAAACATTGCAGTGATTAACATTCATTCCTTTTGTGTGATGCCTTTCCAGAGCGGGGCTGCATATTAACTAAACAGCTGCCTCCTTTATTTATTTGACGGCTATGTGACTGGGACATAATAAAGGATTACAGAGCATTATAATCAATTTGACCCTAAATGCTACTTAAGCCCTGCAGACTTGGCGCCCCTGAAGTCACAGACTTAAAAAAGACATCAGCTAGGGTCCTTTCTGTTCGACTCTCCTAACATCTGTGGTATATGTCTATCCAGGGCTAGACCTGCTTTGTTCCATTGGTTTATATATTATATGGCTTTTGATTTTGCTGCAGACGACTAGGCTCATTAACACACTGTTAAGTTATCGGATGCCTGTTGCACCCGCATAGATGTTTAGCTACAGATGAGTGTAAGCTGTCAAAACGGTAAATTGTACTAGGCATCATGAATGTTAAATGTACGCTCACACTTCTACTGCAGATGGATTACTCATTTGCCACTTGGTCTGGAGAATAATGTTTACTTTGAGCAGAATGCATGTTTTATTAGCATTTAAATATTACTTTATAGTGCAACGCAGCCTGTTAACTGGATCTTAATACTATTACTTAGTTTACAGTCCTGTGCATATTTGTATGAAACACTGGGTCTCTTTGTTTGGAGATATAATCCAATGCACTCCCTCCCACTAGAAGCCCCAACTATTTCCCCTGAGATATCAAGCTCACCACCTCATTATTCATATTGATGACTTCTAGGACCCTTTGTATTCCCATATGTACAGTATATAGGCTACACCCTGATAGATCTCCTCTGACTCCCATGCTGCTGTATAGCCAGTTCCCTTATTGCCTAATTTGATACACATACTTTGTGAATGTTTGTTTTCTAATATTCTTACTATCTGTGTTAAAACCCCACTAACTTCATATAATTGTTGTTTAATTGGTATATCTTGCTGTGGGATATATTTATACTATATAAAGTTATACTCATACATATTTGTTATATCAATAGTTAAAAAGGTTTATAAAGGTCCAAAAGTGACCTTATATGATTGTAATTCTCCTACTATCCATTTTACTAGCTTAGTTGGTGGTCCAAAAGTGGCCTCATCAGTTTCAAGGAGATACACAAAACAAACAATGTGGGTTAGAGTTTGTTGTCTTTTGATATATAATGAAGGTACTATTTAGATAATTGTTTTTATTATTGAATTTTACACTCCTGTATAAGCCGCAATTTTTTTAATCCGGGTTATGATTTACTGCTGTGAAGTGTAATGGCTGTACAACCCTTCTTTAAAAGTGCCTGTATGACTAATGACTATGTTCCTTTAACCCTCAATAAAAATTATTTTTTTTTTAAAAAAAGGGGATTTGGATTTCCCCATTGTAATCCTGCTTGAACTTTTAACACTTACATGCCGTGCTTTTACACGTACAGGTTTGATCGAGCCTTCAGAGAGGGTTAATGTGATATGGATTGGATCCTTATGCCTCAAGTTGCTGTGTATACATGTATAATCTATATTTAGGTGCAACATTATCTAATAATATGGTTGTCTACGTGTTTTACTGTTAAAGTTGTGTTTTATAGTAAGGTGCTATGGTTAAGGATATTATTTCAATCCCATATAATGCAGAAATCATCTAATATTTCTTTCTTTAGCACATAATATTGTACTTTATTTCATAGCACTTAGGATAATTGGATATTATCTATATGTAGTTCTGTTGACATTCTAATGTTCAGAATGCAATTAAGAAACTAGATCTATCTCCTAGTAATGATTTTATAATATAGTACTACGCAAGTTTGCCCCTACGCTGTGGCATGTGGCCGGAGCCGAGGGTGAAGGCAGAATAATACTAGTTACACTCAAGACCAAGGCGTATTCCAATTCATCACAAGCCTACTAAGATTTTAGATTTAATTTATATAAAAATGTACCGACTTCGCTTCCCTCCTATCATGCATTTGAGAGTTTAGCTATATTAATCTGCTAATAAGTCTATTTAATTTTTTGGCCACTAGATGGCACCAATAGCATAGCAAGACACTGCAACGATAACTACTATACTGATTTATATTTGGGAGCTGGACCAAAAACTAATTACTCCACCAAATTTGGCATTTAACTTTAATAAGGCTTCTACTTTTTTAAGGTAAGTTATGCTTATCCTGCATAGTTTTATTGTGTGGGGTGGCTGTCCAGTTCTAGCCATTTTCTACAATGTTTTACATTTATTTAAAGGGATACTAAACCCAATTTTTCATTTCATGATTCAGATAGAGCATGCAATTTTAAACAACTATCTATTTTACTCCTATTATCAATTTTTTTTTGTTCTCTTGCAATATTTAGTTAAAAAGCAGGAATGTAATGCCTAGGAGCCAGCCCATTTTAGATTCAGAACCCTGGATAGCACTTGCTTATTGGTGACTACATTTAGCCACCAATAAGCAAGTGTAACCCAGGTACTGAACCAAAAATGGGCCGGCACCTGAGCTTTACATTCCTGCTTTTTAAATAAAGATAGCAAGTGAACGAAGAAAAATTGATAATAGGAGTAAATTAGAAAGTTGCTTAAAATTGCATGCTATTTCTGAATCAAGAAATAAAAAATTGGGTTTAGTGTCCCTTCAAGAAACAATATAGAATAGCTTTAACATTATAAGTAAACTTTATTAGAAAGAACAAAAAGGAACAAAAGAACCCCCCCCCCATAACGTTTAAAAATAGATGTTAAAAGGGACATAAACCCAACATTTTGCTTTCATGTTTCAGATAATGCATATAATTTTCAGATTAACTTCTTTTATCAAATTTGTTTATTCTCTTGGTATAGTTTGTTAATGGGGAGCAATTAACTACTGGGAGCTAGGTGAGCCAACGACAAGTAGTAGTGCATTGCTCCTGAGCCTACCTAGATATGCTTTTCTACAACAAGGAAGAAAATTAGATAAGGGAACAACAATAGAGCAGTGTTTTAAATTACACGTTCTATCTTAACCATTAAAGCTTAATTTTGACTTTACTTTCCCTGTAATGTCATTGCTCCTCTGTAAATCTATTTATCTATGTTGGTCAAATAAGAACCTATTAAACTGGAGATAGTTAACCACCCATTAAAGGGATATTAAACACTAAATAAATATTAGATAGAATGATGAATTGAAAAAAAAAGAGAATAAAATGTAGATGTATTTTGTAAAGTTTCATTAGGTGTTTAAATATTGACAAAACAAGTGTAAAGTTTTAGTGTCTATAAAACAATGAGAGCTGCCATGTTGTAACTTAGGCTACCTTCTCTGCTGTGGCCAATTAGAGACAGTTATAAATAGGTCACTAGAGTGTGCAGCCAATGGCTGTGTGGAATATGTGTTCTGCACTTCCATTTCTAACAGGAACTAAAAAGCTCACGATTTCAGAATGGAATTACAGAAACAGGAGACAAAATAAATAATTAAAGTATTTATGTAAAAAAACATGATTTATATTGATTTAAGTCAAGTCTTACTGACTGTGATTTAAATCAAATCCACCCTGATGACAACTAATGATAACTACTGGAACTTATGATGCCACTGAACAGCATATGGGCCAGTGACAAAACTCAGCTTAGTGTGGACACTGAAGGCATTGTTAGTAACTAGAGTCAACTTGTGTTTAACATTTTTTAAAAGGATAAAAAGGTCAAAAATGAAATTTCCACAGCTGCATTTCAATTTGAAACAGAAGCATTTGTGCAGTATACTTCCATTAGCAAAAATGCTTCTATTAAAAGTGATTACTGTTTTGTGCAGCATCAGACATATGCTCAGAGAGTTGCTAGTGGTGTGTATTGCCTCTGAAAATGTAATTTGTGCCATACATGCTCATACTGACCCTCTGAGAAGTTGTGGTGTTTGAATACTGGTAGTCGGGCCTTCACGGTATATGTGCGTATGCCACAGAAATAAAGTTTTCAAATGTACAGATGCACATTTAATTTTTGACATTTCTATCCCTTTAAAGATGCTTCTGATTAAGAAAAACCTCCTTAGAAATATTCACAGCTCTAAAAAAATACAGCAGCTCTTATTTCTTATTTTAAAATAAGGATAACAACAGTTTTATGATCTTGGCAATAGTTTTTATTTTAGGTAAACTATTTTTTTCACATGCCTGGGGTACACTATTTTCACATTGCAGGAGAGGGGCTGCAGTGTGTAAAATTACCATACACACTGACTGAGGGAGGGGAATTGGGCAGCTTGCAATATGGAAGCTACAAGCAACTATACAGCTGCTGTTACTGTATAATTTTAACTGTGACACAACTTAAAAAATGGGTGTCAAATGACTGGACTGTGTGAGTTGGCCGCTTGCAAATGATCCAAATATTAGTTGAAAAGAAATACTAATATTGCACATCGAATTAACTACATATCCCAGGATGCTTTTCAGTACAGGGCTGGGTACTATCCCACTATACAGGACGGTGTTCTAAAATTTTCCTGGACTTTATAAGAATGTTGGACCGCGTCACTTCCGGTGACGCCACTCAGCTGTGTGACCGCAAATGCATTCAGTACGCATGCGCTCTACTGCGTCACCACATTCCAATCGCAAGGGTCCAGCATTCTTATGGGGCCGAGAATAAGTCCGCGCATGTGTTACACCACAGAACCTAATCTCTAAGCGCACATATATATACGATGGTCACTGTAATTCCCCATCTTTACTATTTTTTTTGCCTCTGTCTGGGGGGTTCAGGGGGGGTGGTTGCCGATACTCTGGCATCCACCCCAAGTGAACCTTGGGGGGGCTTTGCACCCATTGAACGCCCCCAGGCGGAGGCAAAAATAGGTAGTGAAGATGGGGGGAATTACAGTACCCACGTATATATGGTTGATGCAGTGACTCTGAAGCGCATGCGCTCTAAGGGGTTTGCAGTCAGACAGCTGAGTGGTGTCACCGGAAGAGACGCTTTCCAGCATTCTTCTGGGTCCAGGAAAATTTTAGAAGGGCTGTGAGAACAGATCACGAGTAAGAGTATGAACTGTATGGGAAGTCACTGTAAAACACTAGAGTGAGGGCAGATAAACTTACTATGACTTATGAGACAGTTTATATATAGTTTAAATGGACACTGAACCCAATTTTTTTCTTTCATTATTCAGATAGAGCATGAAATTTTAAGCAACGTTCTAATTTACTCCTATTATCAATTTTTCTTCGTTCTCTTGCTATCTTTATTTTAAAAGCAGGAATTTAAATCTTAGCAGCCAGCCCATTTTAGGTTTAGCATCATGGATAGCTAGGGTGACCATATTGCCGCTTTAAAAAGGGACACATGAAAAATACATATATCAGGGCTTTTTTCAGGGCTGTTTAAAGAACCCTGACATATGTATTTTTCATATGTGTCCCTTTTTAAAGCGGCAATATGGTCACCCTATGGATAACGCTTGCTTATTGGAGGCTTACATTTCCCCACCAATAAGCAAGCATAACCCAGGTTTCAACCAAAAATGGTCCGGCTCCTATACATCACATTCCTGCTTTTTAAATAAACATAGCAAGAGAACAAAGAAAAATTGATAATAGGAGTAAATTAGAAAGTTGCTTAAAATTGCATGCTCTATCTGAATCATGAAAGAAAAAATGTGGGTTTAGTGTCCCTTTAAATACACAATCATGTCCCACCATGTGAGAACCAATCAGATTGGAATTGTGGTGTCATTTATTGCATCAACATGGCAGATTGCCATGGAAAAGTCTATGCACAGTGAAGTGACCACAGCATGCACTATCAAGATGAAGGTGTGCTGCACCGATTAACCCCACCAGAGAGGGAGCAATACAATAATATATACGGCAGCAACTGAATACTACCTAGTTCAGAAGCACCAGGTATGAGCCACCTTTAAAGGACAGTCTAATCAAAATTAAACTTTCATGATTCAGATAGGGCATGCAATTTTAAACAACTTACAACAAGTTACTTTTATCATCGATTTGCTTTGTTCTCTTGTTATTCTTTGTTAAAAGCTAAACCAAGGTATGCTCATATGCTAATTTCTAAGCCCTTGAAGGCCACCCACTTATCTTGGCGCATTTTGACAGTTTTTTTCACAGCTAGACAATGCTAGTTCATGTGTGTCATATAGATACCATTGTGCTCACTTTTGTGGGGTTATTTATGAGGCAGCACTGATTGGCTAAAAGCAAGTCTGTCAAAAGAACAGATAAGGGGGTAGTCTGCAGAGGCTTAGATACAAGGTAATCACAGAGGTACAAAGTATATTATAACAGTGTTGGTTTTACAAAACTGGGGAATGGGTAATTATGGGTAATGATTATCTATTTAAACAATACAATTTCTGGAGTAGACTGTCCCTTTAATCACATGATCTTATTAGTAGCCTGGAACTTGTGCCATAGTATTATCTAGAATGGAGGAGTGTACGGCTGACATATTAAAAATAATATTTATGGTGGTAAATACCGACCTCTCCCATCTGGTTAGCGTTTCTGCTTCCTCTTTAGAGTTCTGTTCTTCTTCACCTTCACCCGGTGCTTCCGATACTTGTGTTTCAGGTCTGTCAGTGAACTCCATATTATTGTTTTCTGCTTTCCAATGACGCCATTAGCCAATAGCGACTCACACTGATGTATGGTGACACTAAAGTTTTGACAAGTGTACTCCTGTAACCACATACACCCACAGTAAATAAATTACTTTGTTAACATTGTTCCTGCCAACGCACACGGCCAGGTCTTATGACAACTGATTGTTTTTAAGTTGTCACGTCACCCAATAGTGTGCATAAATGCCATGGGAGACCAGTGACAACAGCTATAGACATTCACTGACATAGAATACAGTTGCTTTCAGTTTCACTAATGCAAACTGCCCGTGTCTGTCTGCTCCTCCTTCAGACTGTGTGACTAGTAACCACCTGACATACTGTACAGCCTCACTCCTCCTCTGTGTATCTGCCCTGATCTAATTACTTCCGTTCCTTGTAGCTTTGCAATCTGATGTGCTGTGTCTCCTCCTCCCCAGTCAGTATATATATAATAGCTGACACACTGCAGTGCAACCTGTCCTGAACCTTACCCCTACACTGAGACCAGGCTAACGGGTTTACACCGCTGTTCCTTTTGGATTACTGTACTCTGCGTGTTGCCCACACCTGAACTAAGATTTAGGAGCAGTGGAGCACCCTGGGATTTCAACATTTGGTTGAGAGCTGCTCAAAGGGACTCAATTGCAAGTGACTTTTTCCAGCACTCATCTCAGTCCTGCACTGGTATAAACTGAAAGGGAATTACGACAAAGAAGTTGGTTTCTTATTCAAGCTGTTTCTTATTCGTGAAATTCTGTTTCTTATTCATGGAAGTTGGTTTCTTACTCATTTTTTTTTTGACTGCTTTAAATACTGGAGTCAAGCTATCAGACACTGTTTTGGAGCTATCAGACAGGTTTAAAACAGTAGTCAAGCTATCAGAGTCCAGACACTTATTTGTTAGTACTTTCTTAAGACTATTAAAGGCTGTACCATACATATATGCTAATAAGAAATGTTTTAATGAATACCACAAGCATTTTTGTTATAAATGTCACTCAAATGTAAAAAAAAAATCATATTCCAGCATTTCTCTAAGCGTTAAAAACAAAATTCTCCATTGTGCCACTACATTTTCACCACACCTAGTTCAAACAATGACCCCACTTAGATATCACAAAGTATGGAAACTTTTTAGTGTGGAATTTTAAAAATATAGGGCCCCAAACGTCCCTAAAATTGAAAAAATCATCACTTTCAATCAATTTCACTTAGGGATAAAAGCAAAATCTCCCATTGTGCCACTACATTTTCACCACAGCTATCTCACACAATGACCCCTCTACGATATCATAAATTTTGGAGAGTTTTTACTGTGGAATTTTAAAAATATTGGGCCCAAATGTCCCTCGAATTGCATAAATTGGCCCTTTTCAGCAAATTCACTTAGGAATAAAAAAGAAATCTCCCATTGTGCCACTAAAATTTCACCACAGCTAGCTCACACAATGACCCCTCTACGATATCACAAAGTTTGGAGACTTTTTACTGTGGAATTTTAAAAATATTGGGCCCCAAATGTCCCTCGAATTGCATAAATTGGCCCTTTTCAGCAAATTCACTTAGGAATAAAAAAGAAATCTCCCATTGTTCCACTAAAATTTCACCACAGCTAGCTCACACAATGACCCCTCTACGGTATCACTAAGTTTGGACCGTTTTTACTGTGGAATTTTAAAAATATTGGGCCCCAAATGTCCCTTGAATTTCATAAATCGGCCCTTTTCAGCAAATTCAATTAGGAATAAAAAAGAAATCTCCAATTGTTCCACTAAAATTTCACCACAGCTAGCTCACACAATGACCCCTCTACGATATCACAAAGTTTGGAGACTTTTTACTGTGGAATTTTAAAAATATTTGGCCCCAAATGTCCCTCGAATTGCATAAATTGGCCCTTTTCAGCAAATTCACTTAGGCATAAAAAAGAAATCTCCCATTGTGCCACTAAAATTTCACCACAGCTAGCTCACACAATGACCCCTCTACGGTATCACTAAGTTTGGACCATTTTTACTGTGGAATTTTAAAAATATTGGGCCCCAAATGTCCCTTGAATTTCATAAATCTGCCGTTTTCAGCAAATTCACTTAGGAATAAAAAATAAATCTCCCATTGTTCCACTAAAATTTCACCACAGCTAGCTCACACAATGACCCCTCTACGGTATCACAAAGTTTGGAGGCTTTTTACTGTGGAATTTTAAAAATATTGGGCCCCAAATGTCCCTCGAATTGCATAAATCGGCCCTTTTCAGCAAATTCACTTAGGAATAAAAAAGAAATCTCCCATTGTGCCACTAAAATTTCCCCACAGCTAGCTCACACAATGACCCCTCTACGATATCACAAAGTTTGGAGACTTTTTACTGTGGAATTTTAAAAATATTGGGACCCATATGTCCCTCGAATTGCATAAATAGGCCCTTTTCAGCAAATTAACTTAGGAATAAAAAAGAAATCTCCCATTGTTCCACTAAAATTTCACCACAGCTAGCTCACACAATGACCCCTCTACGGTATCACTAAGTTTGGACCATTTTTACTGTGGAATTTTAAAAATATTGGGCCCCAAATGTCCCTTGAATTTCATAAATTGGCCCTTTTCAGCAAATTCACTTAGGAATAAAAAAGAAATCTCCCATTGTTCCACTAAAATTTCACCACAGCTAGCTCACACAATGACCCCTCTACGGTATCACTAAGTTTGGACCATTTTTACTGTGGAATTTTAAAAATATTGGGCCCCAAATGTCCCTTAAATTTCATAAATTGGCCCTTTTCAGCAAATTCACTTAGGAATAAAAAAGAAATCTCCCATTGTTCCACTAAAATTTCACCACAGCTAGCTCACACAATGACCCCTCTACGATATCACAAAGTTTGGAGACTTTTTACTGTGGAATTTTAAAAATATTGGGCCCCAAATGTCCCTCGAATTGCATAAATTGGCCCTTTTCAGCAAATTCACTTAGGAATAAAAAAGAAATCTCCCATTGTTCCACTAAAATTTGTGAGCTAGCTGTGGTGAAATTTTAGTGGAACAATGGGAGATTTCTTTTTTATTCCTAAGTGAATTTGCTGAAAAGGGCCGATTTATGAAATTCAAGGGACATTTGGGGCCCAATATTTTTAAAATTCCACAGTAAAAATGGTCCAAACTTAGTGATACCGTAGAGGGGTCATTGTGTGAGGTAGCTGTGGTGAAATTTTAGTGGAACAATGGGAGATTTCTTTTTTATTCCTAAGTGAATTTGCTAAAAAGGGCCAATTTATGAAATTCAAGGCACATTTGGGGCCCTATATTTTTAAAATTACACAGTAAAAACTCTCCAAAATGTGTGATATCGTAGAGGGGTCATTGTGTGAGCTAACTGTGGTGAAATTTTAGTGGAACAATGGGAGATTTCTTTTTTATTCCTAAGTGAATTTGCTGAAAAGGGCCGATTTATGAAATTCAAGGCACATTTGGGGCCCTATATTTTTAAAATTCCACAGTAAAAACTCTCCAAAATGTGTGATATCGTAGAGGGGTCATTGTGTGAGCTAGCTGAGGTGAAATTTTAGTGGAACAATGGGAGATTTCTTTTTTATTCCTAAGTTAATTTGCTGAAAAGGGCCGATTTATGAAATTCAAGGGACATTTGGGGCCCAATATTTTTAAAATTCCACAGTAAAAATAGTCCAAACTTAGTGATACCGTAGAGGGGTCATTGTGTGAGCTAGCTGTGGTGAAATTTTAGTGGAACAATGGGAGATTTCTTTTTTATTCCTAAGTTAATTTGCTGAAAAGGGCCTATTTATGCAATTCGAGGGACATTTGGGGCCCAATATTTTTAAAATTCCACAGTAAAAAGTCTCCAAACTTTGTGATACCGTAGAGGGGTCATTGTGTGAGCTAGCTGTGGTGAAATTTTAGTGGAACAATTGGAGATTTCTTTTTTATTCCTAAGTGAATTTGCTGAAAAGGGCCGATTTATGAAATTCAAGGGACGTTTGGGACCCAATATTTTTAAAATTCCACAGTAAAAATGGTCCAAACTTAGTGATACCGGTGAGGGGTCATTGTGTGAGCTAGCTGTGGTGAAATTTTAGTGGCACAATGGGAGATTTCTTTTTTATTCCTAAGTGAATTTGCTGAAAAGGGCCAATTTATGCAATTCGAGGGACATTTGGGGCCCAATATTTTTAAAATTCCACAGTAAAAAGTCTCCAAAATGTGTGATATCGTAGAGGGGTCATTGTGTGAGCTAGCTGTGGTGAAATTTTAGTGGAACAATGGGAGATTTCTTCTTTATTCCTAAGTGAATTTGCTGAAAAGGGCCGATTTATGAAATTCAAGGGACATTTGGGGCCCAATATTTTTAAAATTCCACAGTAAAAAGGGTCCAAACTTAGTGATACCGTAGAGGGGTCATTGTGTGAGCTAGCTGTGGTGAAAATGTAGTGGCACAATGGGAGATTTGGCTTTTATCCCTAAGTGAAATTGCTTGAAAGTGATGATTTTTGCAATTTTTGGGACGTTTGGGGCCCTATATTTTTAAAATTCCACACTAAAAAGTTTCCATACTTTGTGATATCTTAGTGGGGTCATTGTTTGAACTAGCTGTGGTGAAAATGTAGTGGCACAATGGGGAATTTTGTTTTTAACGCTTAGAGAAATGCTGGAATATGACTTTTTTTTTTACATTTGAGTGACATTTATAACAAAAATGCTTGTGGTATTCATTAAAACATTTCTTATTAGCATATATGTATGGTACAGCCTTTAATAGTCTTAAGAAAGTACTAACAAATAAGTGTCTGATAGCTTGACTACTGTTTTAAACCTGTCTGATAGCTCCAAAACAGTGTCTGATAGCTTGACTTGGATTTTTAAACTGTCTGATAGCTTGACTCCAGTGAGAGGGACCACTGCATTTTAAAATAAAACAGCAGAGCTACAGAGAGTTCAGAAAATTAGTATAATTTAGTGTGAAGTACACAAGCTGCTAAGTTAGTGGGTGTAAAGTTTGAGTAAACAAAATACAAAAACGATCTGCTGTAAAAGAGTAAAAAAACACTAAACCACATTCATTAAATGATCATTTTCACTAACAGAATCCCTTTCAGTAAAATCTTACTTTAATAAGATGTGGCTGAAACACTGCTCTCTCTGCCTCTCTTCCTGCTCTGTATAAGGATTCAGGAAGTGACAGTGGCACATTCCACTGCACTTAGAGGGGAAGAACAGAACTCTCTTTTTCACTTTAGCAAAGCTAGCAGGTTCACAGGACAACAACAAAATATATGAAAGTTGTTTTTTTTCCATTTTTGTTTTGTTTTATATGATTTAACATCCAGCCCCAACCCTAAGTTCCACTTACTAATGCCTCTCACTGGATTGGTTCAGCCCAAATAGGACTGCCTCAAATAAGCAGTTAATGGGCCATGCAATGATCTTAACCACTTTCATCCAGTAGGTTTTGCAGCATGTTGTGTAATGGTGGGCAGACCTGCTTGTGCCTCTCCATTGCACAACATGTAGCTGTGAAAAAAAATTGCTGGGGGAAAAAAAATTAAATTTTTTTTTTAAAGCCAATAAAAAATATATATATTTTTGCCCATATAAGAGGTGAAGCACTGCCTCACCTGCCTCTAGTGACTGCACATCACTGCTGAGGACATAGTTGACTGGCTAACACAGTACACCCAATCTTCTACAGCTTCCGCTCGGAACCTTGATGCACCATCCTCCTCCAGCTTAGCTTTGGGCACCTCTCAAGTTACCACTCGCCCGCCTGCCACCACCACCAACACTAGCACCACAGCCGCTTCACTTGATCTGTCAGAGGAGTTATTTACACATCAGTTGGAAGAAATGAGTGATAGTGATGCGCAACCATTATTGCCAGAGGATGTAGATAACAGGGATATGTCTCAGTCAGGCAGCATTACACACATGGACGTACGGTGTGATGATGATGATGATGTTGTACCCGCTGCTGCTTCCTTTGTTGAGTTGTCAGATACAAGTGAAGCGGTTGATGATGACGATGTGTCCGTGGATGTCACGTGGGTGCCCGCTAGAAGAGAAGAAGAAGAGGGGGAAAGTTCAGATGGGAGACAGAGAGGAGGAGGAGACGAGTTGGAAGGAGGGGGAGGTCATCGCAAGGAGCTAGTGGCACAGTCAAACAGCATGCATCGGCACCCTGGGTCAGCCAGACAGCACGCCAATCAACGCATGCTGTTGCCACCACCAGAATGCCGTCATTGCAGAGCTCAGCAGTGTGGCATTTTTTTTGTGTGTCTGCCTCTGACAACAGCGATGCCATTTGCAACCTGTGCCAAAAGAAACTGAGTCGTGGGAAGTGCAACACCCACCTAGGTACAACTGCTTTGCGAAGGAACATGATTGCACATCACAAACGCCTATGGGATCAACACATGAGTACAAGCAGCACACAAACTCAAAGCCGCCATCCTCCTCCTGGTCCAGCATCTTCAGCTACGTCAACCACTGCTGTCCTCCTTGCCCCCTCTCAACCATCCGCCACTCCGTGTCTCGCCTTGAGCAGTTCCTGCTCATCTGCCCACAGTCAGGTGTCTGTCAAGGACATGTTTGAGCATAAGAAGCCAATGTCACAAAGTCACCCCCTTGCCCGGCATCTGACAGCTGGCTTGACTGAACTCTTAGCCTGCCAGCTTTTACCATACAAGCTGGTGGAGTCTGAGGCGTTCAAAAAATTTGTAGCTATTAGGACACCGCAGTGGAAGGTACCCGGACGAAATTTCTTTGCACAAAAGGCAATCCCCAACCTGTACTCGATTGTGCAAAAGGAAGTAATGGCATGTCTGGCACACAGTGTTGGGGCAAGGGTCCATCTGACCACTGATACCTGGTCTGCAAAGCATGGTCAGGGCAGGTATATCACCTACACTGCGCATTGGGTAAACCTGGTGACGGCTGCCAAGCATGGAATGCGTGGCTCTGCAGAGGAGTTGGTGACACCGCCACAACTTGCAGGCATGCCTGCTGCCACCTCCTCTACTCCTCCTACTCCATCCTCTTCCATAACCTCCTCGGCTGAGTCCTCTTCTGCTGCTGCGTCTTGCTCCACATCAACGGCACCCTCCCAGCTCCCCAGGTACTATTTCACATCCCGGATACGGCAGTGTCACGCCGTCTTGGGGTTGACTTGCCTGAAAGCAGAGAGTCACACCGGACCAGCACTCCTGTCCGCCCTGAACGCACAGGTGGATCAGTGGCTGACTCCGCACCAACTGGAGATCGGCAAAGTGGTTAGTGACAACGGAAGAAATTTGGTGGCGGCATTGAATTTGGGCAAGTTGACACATGTGCCGTGCATGGCACATGTGTGTAATCTGATCGTACAACGCTTTGTGCATAAGTACCCAGGCTTATAGGACGTCCTGAAGCAGGCCAGGAAGGTGTGTGGCCATTTCAGGCGTTCCTAAACGGCCATGGTGCTCTTTTCAGATATCCAGCGGCGAAACAACATGCCAGTGAGGTGCTTGATTTGCGACAGTCCGACACGTTGGAATTCAACACTCCTAATGTTCGACCGCCTGATCCAACAAGAAAAAGCCGTTAACGACTATTTGTATGACCGGGGTGCTAGGACAGCCTCTGCGGAGCTGGGCATTTTTTTGCCACGTTACTGGACGCTCATGCGCAATGCCTGTAGGCTCATGCGTCCTTTTGAGGAGGTGACAAACCTAGTCAGTCGCACTGAAGGCACCATCAGCGGCATCATACCATTTGTTTTCTTCCTGGAGCGTGCCCTGTGAAGAGTGCTGGATCAGGCCGTAGATGAGCGTCAAGAGGAAGAGTTGTGGTCACCATCACCACCAGAAACAGCCTTATCAGCATTGCTTGCTGGACCTGCGGCAACGCTGGAAGAGGATTGTGAGGAAGAGGAGTCAGAGGAGGAATGTGGCTTTGAGGAGGATTAGGAAGACCAACCACAACAGGCATCCCAGGGTGCTCGTTGTCACCTATCTGGTACCCGTGGTGTTGTACGTGGCTGGGGGGAAGAACATACCTTCAGTGAGATCACTGAGGACGAGGAACGGGACATGAGTAGCTCGGCATCCAACCTTGTGCAAATTGGGTCTTTCATGCTGTCGTGCCTGTTGAGGGACCCTCGTATAAAAAGGCTGAAGGAGAAAGACCTGTACTGGGTGTTCACGCTACTGGTATAAGCATAAAGTGCCTGAAATGTTACCGAATTACCGCAAGTCAGAAAGTATGCAGCAGTTCCAAAATAAATTAAAAAGTATGCTTTACACAGCGTATAAGGTTGATGTCAAAGCACAACGGGAATCTAAGAGGGAAAGAGGTGAAAGTAATCCTCCTCCTCCCACGACCACGCCGGCAAGGACAGGACGCTTTACAGACGTGTTGTTGATGGAGGACATGCGGAGCTTTTTAAGTCCTACGCATCGCCACAGCCCTTCGGGGTCCACCCTCAGAGAACGACTTGACCAACAGGTAGCAGACTACCTCACCTTAACTGCAGATATCGACACTCTGAGGAGCGATGAACCCCTTGACTACTGGGTGTGCAGGCTTGACCTGTGGCCTGAGCTATCCCAATTTGCGATAGAACTTCTGGCCTGCCCCGCTTCAAGTGTCCTGTCAGAAAGGACCTTCAGTGCAGCAGGAGGTATTGTCACTGAGAAGAGAAGTCGCCTAGGTCAAAAAAGTCTAGATTACCTCACCTTTATTAAGATGAATGAGGGATGGATCCCGAAGGGACTGACAGTGGGCGATACATTCGACTAAAAAAGGCCTGATGAGATGAGCTGCCTTGGGCTAAAAATGGTCCACACGCTGCTGTATTTTATCTCTGAATGCCGGATGACTTGTGTTACTTATCCGCCACCAACTAGGGTTCAAGCCGCAATGTTTTAGGGCACTTTCTCAAGAAAAAAAATTGTGTAAGACTGCGCCAAAATAAAACTACTACACAAACTCCAAATTAAATAGAAGTCTCTCTAATTCTATAAAAACGTATATATAATAAAATATTAAAAAGGAGCGCTCAAAGTGAGCTAAAGTGCGGCTGTATTGGACAGAAGTATAAAGTGCATAAAATGCTGGACAATAGTAAACTTAAGCAAGCGCAGAAAATTAACCACAAATGCCTAACAATACTACAATCAAAATGTCCTAGATATATACAATGAGATTCGCTACAAATGCATGAAATACGTATATTCGGTCAAAAAGAGCTGTAAATAAATTTGATATACAATTTAATAAAATGCAATTCATATAAATCAAAATTCATAAAACATTCATAAAAAATAATACATAAAAAATCATAAAAAATACATTTAATACAATTGATTAAAGGTCGACCTTATATTATCAAATAACAATAGGAAATAACAATGTGTGTAAATAAATCAGATACAAAAACAAATAAAATAAAAATCACATATGCCAAAACAAAATTAAGTGATAATGTGTGTTCATTAAACGATAGAACAAATGTCCTCAAAGTGCCAAAAAGGTCTGTATGAAAGTCTTTATGTCCTTTGTGCTTGCAAACTTGAAAGTCCATGTAGATGACAAGCCTCCTGATAACAAAGAACAATCTCCTTAAGGCAGTGTGAAGAGCCTTGTGTGAAATATATAATCTGTACTCACAGTGTCAGAAAGCTGATGTCTGCGATGGTATATTGCCCAGAAGCATATACTGTATAGTTCTTAGCCCCAGATACTCTCCAACGTACAATAAGTTAATTCATAGAGTGAAATAAATTACAAATGACTGATATTATCGTTAAAATATCAAATAGTGTCTACTCGCAATCCTGGAGCCTTTAATCCTAAAAACGGCTGCTAACTGAATATCCCCCTGAACTGACAGGCTAAATAGCACTCAGCCCGAACAGTCAGAGGTGCCGTTGGCCAAAATTCAGAAGCGCTGTATAGCACAGGAACACCGGCTCTAACTCACTCCCGATACGGAGTTAACTTCTTATCTCGCATAGAGCCGGTGTTCCTGTGCTATACAGCGCTTCTGAATTTTGGCCAACGGCACCTCTGACTGTTCGGGCTGAGTGCTATTTAGCCTGTCAGTTCAGGGGGATATTCAGTTAGCAGCCGTTTGTAGGATTAAAGGCTCCAGGATTGCGAGTAGACACTATTTGATATTTTAACGATAATATCAGTCATTTGTAATTTATTTCACTCTATGAATTAACTTATTGTACGTTGGAGAGTATCTGGGGCTAAGAACTATAGAGTATATGCTTCTGGGCAATATACCATTGCAGACATCAGCTTTCTGACACTGTGAGTACAGATTATATATTTCACACAAGGCTCTTCACACTGCCTTAAGGAGATTGTTCTTTGTTATCAGGAGGCTTGTCATCTACATGGACTTTCAAGTTTGCAAGCACAAAGGACATAAAGACTTTCATACAGACCTTTTTGGCACTTTGAGGACATTTGTTCTATCGTTTAATGAACACACATTATCACTTAATTTTGTTTTGGCATATGTGATTTTTATTTTATTTGTTTTTGTATCTGATTTATTTACACACATTGTTATTTCCTATTGTTATTTGATAATATAAGGTCGACCTTTAATCAATTGTATTAAATGTATTTTTTATGATTTTTTATGTATTATTTTTTAAGGAATGTTTTATGAATTTTGATTTATATGAATTGCATTTTATTAAATTGTATATCAAATTTATTTACAGCTCTTTTTGACCGAATATACGTATTTCATGCATTTGTAGCGAATCTCATTGCATATATCTAGGACATTTTGATTGTAGTATTGTTAGGCATTTGTGGTTAATTTTCTGCGCTTGCTTAAATTTACTATTGTCCAGCATTTTATGCACTTTATACTTCTGTCCAATACAGCCGCACTTTAGCTCATTTTGAGCGCTCCTTTTTAATATTTTATTATATTTAGGGCACTTTCTGCCTGGGAAACAAACATCAATTTTTCTGGCCACTGCTACAGCAACGGCTGCAACAATACCTAATTTTTCAGGCATGTGTACATGTCTAGTTTTTCTGGCCTCTGCTGCTGCACTGTGGCTTCAAAAACCAAACCAAAAAAATGCACATAACAGGGATTAAACTGATAGGAATAGTACTACTTAACACACCACTCCTATCTGGTGGCACATTAGATTGCACGCGCAGTGCCCCAAATTTGAAGTAGGAGGACCGACCAAGCATCTTTTTCCATCTCCAGGTTCCTAAAATCGATGCCATATACACGTCCCCTGATAGGGGACGTAACAGGGATTAAACTTATAGGAATAGTACTATTTAACACACCTTATAATAATGCAGAGAGAGGCAACGCAGAGAGAGGAGTCTGAAGAAGAGGAGTCAGAGGAGGAAGGTGGCTTTGAGGAGGTGGAAGACCAAACACAGCAGGCGTCCCAGGTAGCTTGTTGTCACCTTTCGGGGACCCTTGGTGCTGTACGTTGCTGGGTGGAGGAAGAGACCATCAATGACATCAGTGAGGACAAGGAACGGGACATGGCTAGCTTGGTATCCAACCTTGTGCAAATGGGGAGTTTGCGGTTGTGCAAATGGACTGTTTGCGGTTGTTTGCGGTGCGTTAAAGGGACAGTCTAGGCCAAAATAAACTTTTATGATTCAGATAGAGCATGTAATTTTAAACAATTTTCCAATTTACTTTTATCACCAATTTTGCTTTGTTCTCTTGGTATTCTTAGTTGAAAGCTTAACCTAGGAGGTTCATATGCTAATTTCTTAGACCTTGAAGCCCACCTCTTTCAGATTGCATTTTAACAGTTTTTCACCACTAGAGGGTGTTAGTTCACGTATTTCATATAGATAACACTGTGCTCGTGCACGAGAAGTTATCTGGGAGCAGGCACTGATTGGCTAGACTGCAAGTCTGTCAAAAGAACTGAAAAAAGGGGCAGTTTGCAGAGGCTTAGATACAAGATAATCACAGAGGTTAAAAGTATATTATTATAAATGTGTTAGTTATGCAAAACTGGGAAATGGGTAATAAAGGGATTATCTATCTTTTACTTTTAAATGACCCAACAAAGGGACACTTTATTTGAATTTCAAATTTTTCACTTTACATACACATACAGACTGTAATAGATACATTAATAAACAAAAACAAACAACAACAAAAAAAACATTATAACTTCTGTGGGGATATCTCTCCCCCAATTTACAGGTGAACGATAATTCATCAAATCAAAACATATACTTAATTATTACCCCTCTTAACATTGTCCACCATTGACTGCTTATCTCTAATCTTCACACCCCTTCTATTCTTTAACAAAAGCAAGACACGTATACCCCCATCGGCACTCTATTCTTTATCAGACTGCTCTTGGAGGGTAAGGGGGGGGGGGAGAAAAAAGAAGAAAAAAAAAAAAAAACACCACACAAAATAAGCCCCTCTCGACCGATAGCTTCCCCGACTCCCCTGGGCCTCCATCATCCATCTCTCAATGTCAAATCTGGGACCGGCCATTCTATAGAAAGAGCCCCTTCCAACATTAATGATTGAAGGTTTATTGAATTCTTCAAGGGTAACAAAAACTGGGCTTGAATGGGCCGTGGCCATGTTAGGATTACTTTTAACCATTTATTGAAATAATCTCTGAAATGATTTTCCACCATCATCTTATTATCATGTAACTCTACATTCATTTGTAATTTTATAGCATTGACAAACTCCGCTATCCCTGGTGCAGTATGGGATACCCATTGCTTAAGAATTAAGTTTCGTGCAACTAGAATAGCTGTGTTTATCAGCGATTGGTCCCCCTTCTGTCTGGGTATATATATTAAAAAAAAAACTTTAATCGGTTCAATCACCAGGTTATTTTTGAGTATTCTATCCAGCCAATAATTGACCTTACACCAAAACTGTCTAACCTTGGGGCATTTCCACATATAGTGAAAAATGTCTGCCCACTCTACTCTACACTTGGGACAATAACTTTTCTTATCATTCTGTGCCCACTTGTTTATCCTATTCGGTGTTAGATGATATTTATTCACTATTTTCAAATGTGACTCTCTCAGACTGCAATTAGATGTGGCCTCTTCAGATAGTATTATACTTTTCCTTATTTCCTGCACAGTTATTTCTGGAAAGTATTTTAAATATCTCGCGCCATTCTTTAAAAACCACATTGTAATAACCTGGTGAAAAATCTGGCATGCCAATTATTGGGAGATGGTGTGATACTTGGTAATCCATATTGAGAAATTTAAACATTTTCTGCCATGCGCAAATTATATTTGCAAAC
Source organism: Bombina bombina (assembly GCF_027579735.1). Taxonomy (NCBI): domain Eukaryota; kingdom Metazoa; phylum Chordata; class Amphibia; order Anura; family Bombinatoridae; genus Bombina; species Bombina bombina. The sequence continues at coordinate 1,464,200,633 of NC_069499.1, read as the reverse complement.
GTTATCATCTGATGTACATTACTAGGTAATTTATTTAAAGGGAAATGAAGCACAGCCTTCAAGTCAAATGGGGCCAGTAGATTAGATTCTATTTCATAATAAGTAATATATTCTGCTTCTGTAAGCCAGTCTACCGCAAATTTTACCATAGTCACCCAATTGTAGAATTTTATATTAGGTAAAGAGAATCCCCCATATTCTTTAAGTTCCATAAGTCTGTCTATTGCGAGTCTAGGTTTTTTCTTTCTACCCCACAAGAATCCAGCACAAGCTTTATTGTACCGATCAATATCTTGCTTGGGTATAAACATTGGTAAATTCTGTAAGAGAAATAATATTTGTGGAAAGATTATAGCTTTGATGATCATAACCTTCGCTGAGAGAGACAAGAAAAATGGATCCCACTTTTTAAATTCACTGGCCAAATTTTTAAATACTTCCGTGAAGTTAATATGGTACCATTCATTCGGCCTAGTTCCTAATTTAATCCCAAGATAGTTAATATGTGCCACTTCCTGAAAAGGGTGTTTACTATAACTTTTGGAGGTCTTATGAATCCACAGTATTTCTGATTTACTCGAGTTTATTTTGTACCCTGAGAATCGACTATATATTCTTATAATTTCCAGACATTTCGGGATATTTACATTTGAGTCCTTAATAAACAACAAGATATCATCCGCATATAGTGAGATAATCAGATTCCTATTCCCTAGCTCAATTCCCTTTATTTCCTTCCTTAGATAGATAGCTAACGGTTCTAGTGAGATATTAAACAGTAAGGGTGAAAGAGGGCACCCCTGACGGGTGCCCCTTTGCAACGTGATGGATTGTGACACTTCGTTGTTGACTAGCAACCGTGATCTTGGCTTGTTATAAATTAATTTTATTATATTCAAGATGTTTCCCTCAAAACCAAATTTCGTAAGAGTTGTAAACAAGTGATCCCACGTAATGGAATCAAATGCTTTTTCTGCATCAATAGTGACGAGGGCCACATCCTCTTTACTGTTCTTCCCGAGTGTCTTTTTTTTTATTATGGAAATATTCTAATGTTAGTAATACCCTGCGCATGTTACGTACCGGGTTTCTGCCAGCCATAAAGCCAGTCTGATCTTCATTTATTAGGTCCCCCATTATATCTTTAAGTCTCTCCGCAAGAATGGTCGTAAAATTTTTATAATCTACATTCAAAAGGGATATTGGTCTGGATGATCCCATATTCTCCGGATCTTTCCCTTTTTTGTAGATCAGAGAAATAGTTGAGTCTAAAAAATAGGATGACCTTAGTTTATTCTGCGTAAAATACTGTTTATATAATTTGCCTAGTACCTCTGTAATATTCTCTTTCCGACTTTTGTAAAATTCGGCTGGTAATCCATCTGGCCCTGATGCCTTCCCTAATTTCATTTTGTCTATAGCAGCCACTATTTCCTCTATGGAGATTTCCCTATTCACCTGTTCTAGATCGTCCCTAGAGATTCCAGGTACTTTTATATTTTGCCAAAATTTGTCTTTCTCTAGCTCGTCAACTGGGACATTCGTATATAATTTCTGGTAAAATTTAAAAAAGGCTTCCCTTACTTCCGACGTCCGTGAATACACAGACCTGTCATCCCTTATTAGCGATATTATATTCTTTTTTTTCCTGATTTTAATAAGTTTAGCAAGATGTTTAGCTGCGACTCCCTGGTACCCCTGAAAATATACTCTTGTTTTTCATTCTTCCACCGCCCACTGATTTTTTAAAAATGTTTCCCTGCTTGCTTTAGCGAGGGAGTATTTTTCCCAGGTTATTACGTTAGGGTTCATTAAATATTTTCTAAACATATTTTTAAGCTGATTGGATAGGTGTATCTCCTGACTTCTAGTTTTTTTTTTAAGTCTAACCATATACGCCTTTATTTCCCCTCTCATCACAGCCTTTCCAGCTTCCCAAAAAATCTCAGGTTTACCCAGGTATTCCTCATTTAACTTGCAATAATTTTGCCACCTCTCTCTGAGCCAGTTACTAAACCGAATATTATTGTACATGAACTTGGGGAAACTAAAGGTGTTCGTGTTGTTCCCGCCTGAACCATTGCACTTAATTTTTAGACTGATTATTGCGTGGTCCGAGATTATAATATCTTCTATTTGTGACTCCATATCCATACTTAACAGAATATCTTCTATTAAAAGCATATCTATCCTTGAAAAGGTTTTATAAGCCCTTGATTCACATGAATAATTACGTAGATCCGGGTGCTGTAGTCGCCATATGTCTTTCAATCTTAATATCTTGCTTAGTTCCCTCAGACATCTTGACTCCCTCTGCTGTCTAGTCGATTGCCTTTGCTGGAAACGATCCATTTCTGGATGCATTGTCATATTAAAGTCCCCCATTAAAATTAAATTCTGGCCTACATATGGCGCTAGCTTAACTTTAAATTTATCCCAGAAATCTAGATCTAATTTATTAGGTCCGTATACATTGCAAAGAGACCAAATTTTTTTTTCTGTCTCAATCTGTAATATAATATAGCGGCCTGCCGCATCTAGCTCTTGCTTAACCAGCTTATACTCTACTCTCTTATGGATAAGAATAGCTACCCCACACTTTCTTTTCATGCATGGTGTAGCAAAAATCTCTTTGATCCAATTTGCTTTTAACTTGGGAATTTCACCTGCTTTTAAGTGCAATTCTTGTAAACATATTATGTCGGGACTCTGTTTTTTAAGTGCTTTAAGAATATGTTTTCTTTTAATTGGTGACGTGACCCCCCCCCACGTTCCAAGATATCATCTTTAAATCTGTACTCAACATTTTTATTTTAAAATTTTGATTTCTAACTCCGTCTTACCAGCCTCCCATCTGAGGGTGACCCAGCTAGTCGACATAGGCGCCACCGGCCGAGAGAGGAGAAAAAAAAAAACAAAAACAAAAAAAAACAACAAAAAAAAAAAACTTAAAAATATATTTAAAAAAAAACACTCTATACCTAGCAAACAATAATAATCCAAAGAACTTATATATTCTAGGTAAGCTGACTCTTATATCCAATTACATATATCGTATCTTCTAGTACCCCCTACTGCTAAGAGATCACGAGACCCTCCTTCTGAATTGAGAACTTTTCATTATTTCAATCTTATTCTTTAAACAAAAATATTTTGCTTCTAATACAGAGTTTAGCTCGATACGTTCGTCCTTATCCTCAATTATTATTTTGGCGGGGTACCTTAATCTAGCTTTCATTCCTGCATTGATACAACTAGTGCAATATGGGGCCATTTCCTTCCTTTTGGCAGAGGTCTCCACTGAAAAATCTTGAAACAAAAGTATTTGTTTATTCTCTACTAATAATGTATTTTTTTTTCTATAATACTGCATTATCTTGCTTTTATCTAGAAAAACATAATTTATGTAAGAACTTACCTGATAAATTCATTTCTTTCATATTAGCAAGAGTCCATGAGCTAGTGACGTATGGGATATACATTCCTACCAGGAGGGGCAAAGTTTCCCAAACCTCAAAATGCCTACAAATACACCCCTCACCACACCCACAATTCAGTTTAAAGGGACATTATACACTCATTTTTTCTTTGCATAAATGTTTTGTAGATGATCTATTTATATAGCCCATAAAGTTTTTTTTTTTTAAATTAATGTATAGTTTTGCTTATTTTTAAATAACATTGCTCTGATTTTCAGACTCCTAACCAAGCCCCAAAGTTTTATGTGAATACTGTCAGCTACCTACTCCAGCTTGCTCCTTTTTGTGTAAAGGGTCTTTTCATATGCAAAAGAAGGGGGAGGGGGGGAGTGTCTTATTTGCCACTTGCAGTGGGCTTTCCAGCTACCTTTTCAACAGAGCTAAACTGACAGCTTCTAAGTAAGTTTTTAAACAGTTTTATAATGTTTTTTTTATATCAGTATCTGTGCATCTTATTGTTTATAGTAGTGTCTATTACATGCAGTTATATGAAAATGAATGTATACTGTCCCTTTAACGAATAGCCAAGAAGTGGGGTGATAAGAAAGGAGCGAAAGCATCAAAAATAAGGAATTGGAATAATTGTGCTTTATACAAAAAAATCATAACCACCACAAAAAAGGGTGAGCCTCATGGACTCTTGCTAATATGAAAGAAATGAATTTATCAGGTAAATTCTTACATAAATTATGTTTTCTTTCATGTAATTAGCAAGAGTCCATGAGCTAGTGACGTATGGGATAGCAGATACCCAAGATGTGGAACTTCCACGCAAGAGTCACTAGAGAGGGAGGGGTAAAATAAAGACAGCCAATTCCGCTGAAAAAATAATCCACAACCCAAATAAAAAAAATGAAATAATAAGCAGCAGAATCAAACTGAAACAGCTACCTGAAGTACTTTTCTACCAAAAACTGCTTCTGAAGAAGAGAAAACATCAAAATGGTAGAATTTAGTAAAAGTATGCAAAGAAGACCAAGTTGCTGCTTTGCAAATCTGATCAACAGAAGCTTCATTCTTAAAAGCCCAGGAAGTAGAAACTGACCTAGTAGAATGAGCTGAAATCCTTTGAGGCGGGGACTTACCCGACTCTACATAAGCATGATGAATCAAAGATTTTAACCAAGATGCCAAAGAAATAGCAGAAGCCTTCTGACCTTTCCTGGAACCAGAAAAGATAACAAATAGACTAGAAGTCTTTCTAAAACCTTTAGTAGCTTCAACATAATATTTCAAAGCTCTTACTACATCCAAAGAATGTAAAGATTTCTCCAGAGAATTCTTAGAATTAGGACACAATGAAGGGACAACAATTTCTCTACTAATGTTAGAATTCACAACCTTAGGTAAAAATTTAAATGAAGTCAGCAACACCGCCTTATCTTGATGAAAAATCAGAAAAGGAGATTCACAAGAAAGAGCAGATAATTCAGAAACTCTTTTAGCAGAAGAGATGGCTAAAAGGAATAACACTTTCCAAGAAAGTAATTTAATATCCAGAGAATGCATAGGTTCAAACGGAGGAGCCTGTAAAGCCCTCAGAACCAAATTAAGACTCCAAGGAGGAGAGATTGACTTAATGACAGGCTTGATACGAACCAAAGCCTGTACAAAACAATGAATGAAATGAAAAAGAACAGAAAGAGCAGAGATTTGACCTTTCAAAGAGCTTGCAGACAAACCCTTATCCAAACCATCCTGAAGAAACTGTAAATGTCCTGAACCATCCTGAAGAAATGTAAGTCTTCCAGACTCGGTAATAAATCTTTCTAGACACAGATTTACGAGCCTGTATCATAGTATTAATCACTGAGTCAGAGAAACCTCTATGACTAAGAATCAAGCGTTCAATCTCCATACCTTCAAATTTAATGATTTGAGATCCTGATGGAAAAATGGGCCTTGAGATAGAAGGTCTGGCCTTAACGGAAGTGTCCAAGGTTGGCAACTTGCCATCCGAACGAGATCCGCATACCAAAACCTGTGAGGCCATGCTGGAGCCACCAGCAATACAAACGAACGTTCCATTAGAATTTTGGAAATCACTTTTGGAAGAAGAACTAGAGGCGGAAAGATATAAGCAAGTTGATAATTCCAAGGAAGCGAGAACGCGTCCATTGCTTCCGCCTGAGGATCCCTGGATCTGGACAGATACCTGGGGAGTTTCTTGTTTAGATGAGAGGCCATCAGATCTATTTCTGGAAGTCCCCAGATTTGAACAATCTGAAGAAATACCTCTGGGTGAAGAGACCATTCGCCCGGATGTAACGTCTGGCGACTGAGATAATCCGCTTCCCAATTGTCTACACCTGGGATATAAACCGCAGAGATTAGACAGGAGCTGGATTCCGCCCATACAAGTATCCAAGATACTTTTTTCATAGCCTGAGGACTGTGAGTCCCACCTTGATGATTGACATACGCCACGGTTGTGACATTGTCTGTCTGAAAACAAATAAACGGTTCTCTCTTCAGAAGAGGCCAGAACTGAAGAGCTCTGAAAATCGCACGGAGTTCCAAAATGTTGATTGGTAATTTCGCCTCCTGAAATTCCCAAACCCCCTGCGCTGTCAGAGATCCCCATACAGCTCCCCAACCTGAAAGACTCGCATCTGTTGAGATTACAGTCCAGGTTGGATGAACAAAAGGGGCCCCTTGAATTAGACGTCAGAGAAGTCAGAGAAGATCGAACATTGGGATTTAAGGATATTAATTGTGATATCTTTGTATAATCCCTGCACCACTGGTTCAGCATACAAAGCTGAAGAGGTCTCATGTGAAAGCGAGCAAAGGGGATCGCGTCCGATGCAGCAGTCATGAGACCTAGAATTTCCATGCACAAAGCTACCGAAGGGAATGATTGAGACTGAAGGTTTCGACAGGCTGAAACCAACTTCAGACGTCTCTTTTCTGTTAGAGACAAAGTCATGGACACTGAATCTATTTGAAAGCCCAAAAAAGTTACCTTTGTCTGAGGAATCAATGAACTCTTTGGTAAATTGATCCTCCAACCATGTCTTTGAAGAAACAACACAAGTTGATTCGTATGAGATTCTGCAGAATGTAAAGACTGAGCAAGTACCAAGATATCGTCCAAATACGGAAATACCGCAATACCCTGTTCGCTGATTACAGAGAGAATGGCACCAAGAACCTTTGAAAAGATCCTTGGAGCTGTTGCTAGGCCAAACGGAAGGGCAACAAACTGGTAATGCTTGTCTAGAAAAGAGAATCTCAGGAACTGATAGTGATCTGGATGAATTGGAATATGAAGATATGCATCCTGTAAGTCTATTGTAGACATATAATGCCCTTGCTGAACAAAAGGCAGAATAGTCCTTATAGTCACCATTTTGAATGTTGGTATCCTTACATAACGATTCAATATTTTTAGATCCAGAACTGGTCTGAAGGAATTCTCCTTCTTTGGTACAATGAATAGATTTGAGTAAAACCCTAGACCCCGTTCCAGAACTGGAACTGGCACAATTACCCCAGCCAACTCTAGGTCTGAAACACATTTCAGAAACGCCTGAGCCTTCACTGGGTTTACTGGAATGCGTGAGAGAAAAAATCTTCTCACAGGCGGCCTTACCTTGAAACCTATTCTGTACCCTTGTGAAACAATGTTGTGAATCGAATTGATCCAAATATCTTTGAAAAATCGCAACCTACCCCCTACCAGCTGTGCTGGAATGAGGGCTGCACCTTCATGCGGATTTGGGAGCTGGTTTTGACTTTCTAAAAGGCTTGGATTTATTCCAGACTGGAGAAGGTTTCCAAACAGAAACCGTTCCTTTAGGGGAAGGGTCAGGCTTTTGTTCCTTATTCTGACGAAAGGAACTAAAACGATTAGCAGCCCTATATTTACCTTTAGATTTTTTGTCCTGAGGCAAAAAGTTTCCTTTCCCCCCAGTAACAGTTGAAATTATAGAATCCAACTGTGAACCAAATAATTTATTACATTGGAAAGAAAGAGAAAGCAAAGTTGACTTAGAAGTCATATCTGCATTCCAAGATTTAAGCCATAAAGCTCTTCTAGCTAAAATAGCTAAAGACATATACCTGACATCAATTCTAATGATATCAAAAATGGCATCACAAATAAAGTTATTAGCATGTTGAAGAAGTTTAACAATGCTATAAGCATTATGGTCTGACACTTGTTGCGCTAAAGCCTCCAACCAGAAAGTGGAAGCTGCAGCAACATCAGCCAAAGAAATAGCAGGTCTAAGAAGATTACCTGAACATAAATAAGCTCTCCTTAGAAAGGATTCAAGCTTCCTATCTAAAGGATCCTTAAAGGAAGTACTATCCGCCGTAGGAATAGTAGTACGTTTAGCAAGAGTAGAGATAGCCCCATCAACTTTAGGGATTTTGTCCCAAAATTCTAATCTATCAGATGGCACAGGGTACAATTTCTTAAACCTTGGAGAAGGAGTAAATGAAGTACCCAGACTATTCCATTCCCTAGAAATTACTTCTGAAATAGCATCAGGAACTGGAAAAACTTCAGGAATAACTACATGAGGTTTAAAAACCGAATTTAAACACTTAGTAGATTTCGTATCAAGAGGACTAGACTCCTCCATATCTAATGCAATCAATACTTGTTTAAGTAAACAACGAATAAACTCCATCTTAAATAAATATGAAGATTTATCAGTGTCAATATCTGAAACAGAATCTTCTGAACCAGATAGATCCTCATCAGAAACAGATAAGTCAGAATGATGGCGGTCACTTAAAAATTCATCTGAAATATGAGAAGTTTTAAAAGACCTTTTACGTTTACTGGAAGGAGGAATAACAGACAGAGCCTTCCTAATAGAATTAGAAACAAATTCTTTTACATTAACAGGGACATCCTGAACATTAGATGTTGAAGGAAAAACAACAGGTAAAGGATTATTTCTAATGGAGACACTATCTGCGTTAGAAAGCTTATCATGACAACTAACACAAACTACAGCCGGAGGAACAGATACCAAAAGTTTACAACAGATGCACTTAACTTTGGTAGAACCAGCATCAGGCAGCGTCTTTCCAGAAGTAGATTCTGATCCAGGGTCAGGTTGTGACATCTTGCAATATGTAATAGAAAAAACAACATATAAAGCAAAATTATCAAATTCCTTAAATGACAGTTTCAGGAATGGGAAAAGATGCAAAATAAACAAGCCTCTAGCAACCAGAAGCAATAAAAAAGTGAGACTTAAATAATGTGAAAAAAAGGTGGAGACCAGTATGACGCATACATTTTTTGGCGCCAAGTATGACGCCCACATTATTGGCGCCAAGTATAACGCCCATATTTTTTGGCGCCAAGAATGACGCAACTTCCTCTGACATCAAAAACGACGCCCACATTTTTTGGCGCAAAAAACGTCTGTAACACACATACGTCAAAAAATGACGTAACCACGACAAACTTTTGCGGCAAAAAAGTTTGCACCAAGAATGACGCAATAAATTGAAGCATTTTCTGCCCCCGCGAGCCTAACAGCCCGCAGGGAAAAAGTCAATTGAAAAAATTTTTAAGGTAAGAAAAAATTTATTTATTCATATGCATTATCCCAAATAATGAAACTGACAGTCTGAATGAAGGAATACTGATTATCCTGAATCATGGCAAATATAAGTTTAAACACATATATTTAGAACTTTACATATAAAGTGCCCAACCATAGCTTAGAGTGTCATAAATAAAATAAGACTTACTTACCCTAAGACACTCATCTACATATAGTAGATAGCCAAACCAGTACTGAAACGAGAATCAGTAGAGGTAATGGTATATAAGAGTATATCGTCGATCTGAAAAGGGAGGTAGGAGAAGAAATCTCTACGACCGATAACAGAGAACCTATGAAATAGATCCCCTAGAGGAAGACCATTGTATTCAAATAGGCAATACTCTCTTCACATCCCTCTGACATTCACTGCACTCTGAGAGGAAAACCGGGCTCCAGCCTGCTGCAAAGCGCATATCAACGTAGAATCTAGCACAAACTTACTTCACCACCTCCATGGGAGGCAAAGTTTGTAAAAACTGAATTGTGGGTGTGGTGAGGGGTGGTTTTGTAGGCATTTTGAGGTTTGGGAAACTTTGCCCCTCCTGGTAGGAATGTATATCCCATACGTCACTAGCTCATGGACTCTTGCTAATTACATGAAAGAAACTCAAATACTTAATCATAATCATTCTAGGGTATCTCTTGCCATCAGATTGATCTCTAATGCTGCCTACCCTATGTGCCCTTTCCACTTGCATCTTTCCTGCTTCTAACTGGATGTCCAATAATTTGGGGAGAGTCGTAGAGGCAAACTCTAACAGGTCACTGTATGAACTATTTTCTGGAAGTCCCACCACCCTAATATTATTGCGGCGGGACCTATCCTCCAGATCTTCTATTTTGGCTTGTAACAGTCTGATCGTATCACCATTATCTTTAGTACATTTTTCTTGATTGTTACATAAATCCTCTAACTCAGATACACGAGCCTCCACCTCTCCTAATCTGGTAGAGAACTGCCTTATCTCTGATGTGAGATCTGCTATTTCTTTTTGTACTAGCTCAAATTTTGGTAGGATGAGGTCTGCTAATTGATTAACCATCGCCTGCCCTTCTGTCTGCGTATTTTGTAAATGGAAGTCTCTAAAAGCTTTTCTGGTGTATCTTGCACTGATCTTATCTTTTTGTCTTTTTTAGCTGGCATAGCTGGGGATTTTAGTTTGGTGCTAGTGATAAATGTTTCCATTAATCCTGAATTTAGTGTGTGCTTTGTGACCAAATATTATTAATAGTGCAATATATATCAATATAAACCTATATATACCCACATACAAAATATATCTTCAGTGTACTTATGATCTGACGACCCTAATGGCCCTAGAAAGAAAACACGAGAAAAAAACCAAAGGAAAAAAAACAAAAACGGTGAAAAAAAAACAAAAAAAACCCCCAAACGTGACTTTGTGAGTATAAAAATTAACAAACCAAAAAAGTGAACAGTGAGCTCAGCTATGCGCTTCTTTTTCTTTTTTTTTTCTTTCTTTCCTTCCCTCTTTCTTTTAAAAGAAAAAGGACAGACAATAATCTTCAGTGATAAAGAGGTGAAAGGAAAAACACAGCACGGGATGATTTTATATTGCTCCTATTTTTCGACCCTTGTTTCCCTTTTATTTTTCCCTTTCTCTCCCCCTCTCTTTTCTTTCTCTCCCTTTTCCTTTCTCCCTTTCTTCTCCTATACCCAAGCTGTGATTCAAAAGTTACCTTTAACAAACAAGTGCCCTTGTCATATTGTGTATCCTGAAAAAGATAGGCCTGTTCATTTACCTTGTTAGCTCTCTAGCGTAACTCAAACACCTGCTTACCCTTCTGTTTCAACTTAACAGTGTAGCAGTATTCAGCATAAATAGAAAACACAGCACAAAACATTAGGCATAAGCAAACAGGGACTACCAGAATAACAACAAGCTTTCAAATTAGGAGCAAATGTTGACTTTACCAGGCCTATAAACATTTAACTAATACATTTATTTGGGTCCAACAGTGCTCTTCCTGATATAGTCCCAAGTCTTTTGAATCCAGCTAGGGCAGCACGCAACAAATGTTTCAATAGAAATTCAGCCCCTTCCTATGGCACTTAACCCTTGCCCTGATAGTTCCTTTGATTTCCCCAAAGGCTCAGCTTAACTCCTTCCTCCTACTGAGTTATTACTGGAAAGAGAAAGTTTAGGCAGTCTGTTAATACAATCTAATATTCTGTATTGGACCTTCTGCCACAAATCTATAATTTGCTAACTATATTGTGTCTTGCTGATTGAGTCGCTATCTTTTAAAACAATAAAAATTCTGGTGTAGACTGTCCATTTAAATGGGGAGTTTGGTCTGTCACTGTGAAGCGGGCGTAACCCTTACACTACCTGATCGATACATCATACCTGATGTTTTAAAGCACGTTATTCCAAACAATTTAGGAATGTTAGGTGATTTATGCCCTTTATGGATTAAAACCAGACTCTGCATCAACTATGTAATTTTCCATGGGAGTTTTGCCATGGATCCCCCTCCGGCATGCCACAGTCCAGGTGTTAGTCCCCTTGAAACAACTTTTCCATCACTATTGTGGCCAGAAAGAAATTTGCCTGCCTATTGAAGTCTATGGCGGTTTGCCCGGTTCGCCCTTTCGCGAACAGTTGTGGAAGTTCGCTTTCGCCGTTCGCGAACCCAAATTTTTATGTTCGCGACATCACTAATCCTGGAATGACCCTTGGTCTTTTTCCATTATATGGTTAAACCATTGGACACCACTAATTCATCAATTTCGCAGAACAACTTGCCATGTTTGACTGGTTTGTTGTTAGTTTTCTGCATGCCATTTTCCAAGCTGGCAGGTATTCAACAAAACTGTCATGCAGTAATGATCACAAATTCATGAATACCTTGTTCAATAGCCATTTCAATGGTTTTTAGAACAGCAGTTAGTTCTGCAACTTGACTGGCTCTTGGTCCAATGTTGACGCCTAAAGAAACATTTGGGAATCCATTTGCCCAAGTTATACCATAGCCAGCGACTAATCTGCGCTCATTATCAATAGTGGCATGGTAAGATCAACCATCAACATATACCCAAGGTAATGTTTGACACGGGTCCTCATGATACATTTTATATGGGGAAAGCAATTGCTCCTCCAGGAAATCATCTCTACTAAATCTTCCCCATGATCCTTAGCAGTACAGTCATGTAGCTCAGCAAGCCCCTGTGCGGCTGGATTCTTTTTGTTTTGCTTATAGCAAATTTCTAAAGGCCAGCATTGTAAGGAAAGAGTCCAAGCTGTTATGCGGCTATTGGACAGGTTCCCATCTCTTATTCTCTCACTTTGCAGATATAGGTGGTACGCTAAATAAGGTGCTTGAGTGAGTTTTCTCTTCAGCTCTCTTATGGATGTTTCTTGATCCTCACTTCAGTGCCATTTCACATCCTTCTTTAGAAGTAGTAGCAGGTGGTTTAGATAATTCTGCATAATTATCAATAAATTTGCAAGAATAATTTGTCATACCCAGGAATGATCTTAATTCCTTTAAGTTAGTTGGGTTCTTAGAATTTATTATAGCTTCCACCTTTTTCTTCTGAGGATTTAACCCTTCAGAAGTAACTTCATGTCCCTGTCAGGTTATAAGAATATCATCAAATAATATACATATGAATACTTATAAATAATAATATGTCTGTGTAAACAAATATTTTTTTTTTTTTATGGGACCAAAAAGGTACACTGTATGTAAACCAGCCCCCTCTCTCACTCATCAAATAAATTACTTGCATAACTCTTCCAGAGGATGTTTGGCTGTATAAACAAAACCCCTTTGTTCCCATTTCATCAAAATAAATTGCTTTCAAAAGTTATCTTGGAGGAGGAGCAAAGTTTAAACTGTTGAGATAGGATAGGACCATTGAGTCATTTCAAAGAAGGACAAATTGTCTCAAAAGATAATATTAGCTATATGCTCAGTATATGACATCAGATAAGAGACACTTTTTCCTGATTAACATAGCTTTTGAAGCTCACATCCTGCTGTGTATGGAGACAACATTCTGGGCCTAAAATCAGATAAACAAGTGAAATTATGACTACATATTGATTAGCATAGACTTGTTAATTAGTTCCTGTCTGTGTATTGAGGCAATAAAAATTTGACCAGCTAAAAACACATGTTCTAAATTATACTTTTAAACCCCTTGTTAAAATACAGCATAGGAATGGATATTTAGTGGACCTAAACAGCAATGATTAATAGTAACATTTTAGATAAATGCTGCAAATAGATTTATACAAATTTGACAATTTTTCCTTTTATTTCACAGGAAAACAAGAGGTCCTTAATCATAAAAACAGACATATGGATATTTTATATTTTAACATAGAAAATAATAACCCTGTTATTTTCATTTCAGATCTGCATAGACAAGATTCATGCATTCAGGATTTATTAGAAATATGAAATATGCTGTATTTGTATATAAATGTGGGGAAATTACTTGGTAACATTTTTAATGGATTTGAAGCTAATAAGTTAGCAGTATAAATTCCTTTGATATAATATAATGTTAAAAACATAATGTGTTTGGTATCAGGGAAATCAGAAAAATTATATGATACTACCCCATGGATAATTAATATTGTAAATGATTAATGCAATGTTATAGTATTGTTTAAATAATCATTATATAGGAGATATTAGATATAGCAAAGATGAATGTTAGGAATGAATCTGTGTGTTTGTCATGTTGCCCTATATTCACACCTTTGCTCAGCACCTGTCACGTATCCATTTATGTCAAAGTCCATTCAAAAACACCACTGCTAAGAACTAAGTGAAACTGAAACCAGGGTATTGAGTCTAGCTTTAAATTTTGTCCGAAGTGAGGATTTTAATCTCTTCCAGACTCTTATTGACACAAACAAATTGATTTGTAATTTAACACTAAAAAAACATTTTAAAAATGATGATGGTGGTGAGGTTTGTGATCATTTGCATCCTGAAGGAGAGAGACATCCTATGAGTAGGAACCTTAGCTATCAGGAGGAATGTGATCTAGAAACTTTGGAATCATTGTATGATGAAAGCAATAGTGAAAATGTTACCAAACAGATAATAAAAGGACCAACATTAAAAAAAGCTTCCTCTTTCTATCCTATTCAATCAAGGGGGGAGATCTTGGAAAAATTCCAAAAACGAGTTGAAAGAGATCTGAATAAACTAGCTTATAGAGTAAATAAAAATAAAAGAAAAAATCTAACCAAAGAAGAGAATGAGGTATTAAAGAAATTGGGAGCTAGAAGTGATCTAGTGATCAGGGCAGCCGACAAGGGAGGTTCGGTCGTAGTTATGGACCGAGCCTTCTTTGTCAACGAAGCCCACAGGCAGTTAAATAATTCTGAACAATATACTAAGTTGGCATTTAACCCTACGCAACGCTTCCGAAAGGAACTTGGACATTTAGTTGATGACGGAATAGAAGGTGGCTTTGTGGATATCAAAACTAAGGAATTTTTGATGGTAGAACATCCTGTAATTCCGATCTTCAACTTTCTGCCCAAGGTTCACAAATCCCTAGAAAATGTGGTAGGAAGGCCTATAATAAGTGGCATTAATTCAATCTTTGAACATCTTTCAGAATGGTTGGATGAAATTCTCCAACCATTGGTGAAACAGCTACCTAGTTTTTTAAGGGATACCACACAGTTGCTACTTGAAATGGATTCTATGGAATGGAAAGGAAACTACATATGGCTTACTATAGATGTAGTTTCGTTGTATTCCTCGATCAGACATGGAAAAGGTCTAGAAGCAATAAGTTATTTTCTCCATAGAAATAAATCCTTTGATGAAGATTTCAGCCAATATATCTTGCGAGTAACAGAATTTTTATTAAGCCACAACTTCTTCGCCTTCGAGGGGGATTTTTACCTCCAGAGGTGTGGGACAGCTATGGGGGCAAAATTCGCACCATCCTATGCGAATTTATTTATGGGATGGTGGGAGCTGTCCCACATCTTTGGAGGTGAAAATATGAATAGGGACCACATTGTTTATTATAAACGATATATAGATGATTTGATATTTATATGGAGTGGTAGCCCCAAGGAGGCGGAGGAGTTTGTGGCAAGACTAAATACAAATGATGTGGGGATAAGATTTACTTGTGAAATGAATAAAAATAGTATAAATTATTTGGATGTCAACCTCAAAGGAGGCGAACAAAATAAAATTGAAGTAGAACTGTATAGAAAACCCATATCGGGTAATACTATTTTGCATGCTCGTAGTAACCATCCCCAAAGGGTCTTTAAATCTGTTATAAGGGGTCAATACATAAGGCTCAAGAGAAACTGCACTAGTAAAGAAGTGTATCAGATACAAGCAGATGATCTTAATAAAAGACTAAGAGAAAGAGGATATCCACAAAAAGATATTGATTTGGTAAGAAAGGATATTGACAGTCAAGATAGGTCAATTTTCTTGAGCTATAGGGAATTGTCAAGGAAGCAAGACATTAAAGAGAACAAAATGGTGACTTTTGTCACCCAATATAGCAATCAATATGAAGAGATCTGTCAAATTATTAAAAAGAACCTATCTATGCTAAAAGCTGATGACGGGTTAGAAGAAATAAATCCAAGAATGTGCAGATTTGCATTTAAAAGGGGATTGTCTATTGGAAACAGGATTGCACCTACACAATTGAAGCCTGATACTACTAGAAGAAGCTCATGGTTAGAACATAGAGGAGTATTCAGGTGTAGCAATTTACATTGCAAGGCCTGTGAGAAATTAGACCCCAGACAAGAGTTCAATTTCTGTGTAACAGGAGAAACCTTTGAATTTAAAGGATGTACTAACTGTAGAGCCACATATTCTATTTATCTCTTAACCTGTATAGAATGTGAAGTACAATACACTGGGCTCACTACAAGAGAAGTAAGATACAGGATTAGGGAACATCTATCCAATATTAAATTAGGTAAGCTATCTACACCATTGGTGCTCCATTTTAAAAACCATCATAACAAGAGTAGTAAAACTATAAGATGGACAATAATAGACTATGTACAAATGGGCTCAAGAGGAGGGGATAGGGAGTCAATCTTAGCTAAAAGAGAAATATTCTGGATACACAGATTAAAGACCAGATTGCCATATGGATTAAATTCAGAATATGATCTGATAAATTTCTGGCAATAGACTGTGTATCAAAGAATTAAACAAACAAATTAATATGATATTGACTGTCTGAAGTTAATAAAAACAGTAATACAATAAATATGAATACAGATCTTTTATTTACTATATCATTCTAATAGCTAGTTTAGCATAATTGGATTGAGGAAGTGCAAACAATGAAAGCAAATAAAGGGTTATTTGTAAATTGTCACTGTGGATATTTATCTGTATAGGTAACACGGTAAGGCCAAAAACAATACAGTTGATGAGGAAAGAATTGATAATTATCTTTATTAAATCATAATGTAACCTTTTTTGTCACTATTACTGTTAAATTAGGAAATTATGCTATAGAGAAATTTGTTATGTATGTAAATGAATTAACTGTATATGGAAAGCATAAGTGAAATAGTATTTCTGCATAAGTATTTTTGGGAAGCAATGGGTTAATTCCCAGTTTTTGGTTTTAACCAATAGCCAAGGTCCTATAGATTTAAAAAGAGCCGAAAGAGGCTATCAGACCACACTACGATTACGGCCAGCGAGCCGAAACGCGTCAGTGGGTCACTGGGAACGTCCCAATACTTTCCATCTTAAGCTGAACATGTAAATATCTCAATTGCTGTTCAAGAAAATAAAGGCAAGCTTTTTTAAACCGCATACCTGTGATGGTGCTTCATTTCTGTTGTCAAGGTTTGTCATGTTGCCCCCCGATGGCCAAGGTCCAGTATTACAGCCAGAAGGCTTTGGCTGTTAAAAATGAAATTTTCCAGGGCCAATCCGATGGGACCTCCCGAGTGTCCAATGAGAAGGGACAAGCACCGTGGGCGTGAACGAAAAAGATCATCAATGATTATATAAGGAATAGCTAAATGCAAGACAAGACAGTTTTTGGTGATCTGCTTGTCACTAGTGATTGATATCTGGCAGCCATTCTCTTGGGGACACAATCCTTTTAAGCAAGGAACTGAAAACTTACCTTGATCTATGCGATAACTTTCCTTCAAATGAGATATTTGGAAAAGACAACTACAAATTGGTTCAAATTGGTGATGTATAATTGTTCTAAATTTTTATATTTGAAACAAAGGTTATTGGTAAGACCATGTTCAAATTGTAGTTAAGAGATTTAAAAGAGCAGTTTGTATTTTAGCTTATATTCATAGTCCCGTGTAGTTTTAAGCTTGCCTTTTTATATGCAAAACATTTAAAACAAACATCCATTGTTACTGTATGTAGCAGACCTAAATGAATAAATAGTATTTTTAAACTTGGGGTTTCATAGTCCTGTATAGTGTTAAGTTTGTCTTTGTATGCTAGGTAATTTATCTGTGCAAAGTATAGAATATATATACATAACTTCTGGTGTTTCAATTAGAGTATATATATTGTCCTATTGTTTAACTAAGCACTGTTAAAATTGTATTGCTGAATGTTAATAGCTGCTATCTTAAGGCTCATTGTAATATTTTAAATGCAACTCTGATTTGGAAGGCTATTGTGAATAAGGCTAGTTTTAAAGGTAAACTTTTATCAGCTTTGTAAAGAGTATAGCATATTTTAATAGTTTTAAACGTGTATAATATTGATTCATATTCTGGTTCCTACAAATATATTTCAATGTGTTCAAAGATATTAACTAATAATAAAGAATTTAGGAATTTATATTAATTTTATGGTTTCTAGTATATGCATATTTTATTGGGGTTCAGTTTAAAGGATAATTATTAAATATATTGTGTTACAACCCTGCCATATACTGACATCCCAAGAAGTTCACACGGTTATGGCACGATTGGGCTTTTTGTAGGGATAATTTGACACCTGCCCTTTTAAGTTGGCTGAGGAAATGTTTAAGTTCTGTGATGTATTTTTCAAAGTCTGTGCTTTTGATCAAAACATCATCAACATAGGATAACGCTCCCCTTTCCTGTGCATCAGGCATAGCCTCATGCATGAATACAGCAAATTCATGTCCTGAATTTATGTATTCAAATGGGAGCCTTTGGATTGCATACTGGACCTTTTGGAAGGAGAATGTGAGCCTATACTGGTCCTCCTCATGTACCTTTATGGTCCAATATCCCTGTGCACAATCAATGGCAGTGAATATTTTGGATCCCTGCATCTGCGCTAGGTACTGGTCAATGTATGGCACTGGTCAGCCAGACACAAACACTCATTTGTTCAGCTGTCTTAAGTCAGCACACAAACGCCATTGTCCATTGGGCTTAAGAACACCTAGAATAGGATTGTTATAAGAGCTATGCACCTGTTGGATAACAGCCCTTTCTTTAAGTTCCTTATGATTTCTGCAAGAGAATCATATGAGGCTAAGGGAAGCTGCTATTTTTTAACAAATACGGGTGGTGCATTGGGATCTGTTTGGATTCTTGTAATGTGCAGGTCTGTAGTCCCACAGTCATAAGAATACCTAGTAAAAATATCCTTGTACTCCATTAGGAGTTCTCGTAGTGTCATGCCGCACCGCTCTAGCCGTTGCTAGGGGTGCGGCGTCTCCTTACTGCTCGTTGCCTAGGGCTGTGTCGGCTCTGGAGGCGTGCGGCGCTGACATAATTGCTGCATGCTCCTGATGCCGACCGGTCCTGTGGCGCCAATCATCAGGTATTTAAATGGGCAGCAAACAATCTATCACTGCCCAAGTATAGGTGCTTCTTTGTGTACTCCTGGGTGTGATAGATTGTTTGCTGACTGATACACTGTTGCTGATCCCGGCCTGTCTCACTTCGCTACTTGGTTAACCCCTGAATTGCTGGACTGATTTATTGTTTCTGATCCCTGCCTGTCTCACTTCGCTACTTGGTTAACCCCTAAATTGCTGGACTGATTTATTGTTGCTGATCCCTGCCTGTCTCACTTCGCTACTTGGTTAACCCTGAATTGCTGGACTGATTTATTGTTGCTGATCCCTGCCTGTCTCACTTCACTACTTGGTTAACCCCTGAATTGCTGGACTGATTTATTGTTGTCCCTGCCCGTCTCACTACGCTACCTGGTTAACCCCTGAATTGCTGGACTGATTTATTGTTTCTGATCCCTGCCTGTCTCACTACGCTACCTGGTTAACCCCTTCATTTCTGACTAATACATTGTTGCTGAACTCTGCCTGTCTCACTACGCAACCTGGTTAACCCCTGAATTGCTGGACTGATTTATTGTTACTGATCCCTGCCTGCCTGACCATTCTCGTAGCTTGCCTTGAGCTTTCCTGCCTGTGGTGTTTGCTGCTCTCCTCATTTGTCTATTATTCTCTGCTCTGGGATATTCCCTATCTTTCCGGCTCGACGCCGGGATAACAAGACTACTGGCCAAGTTCGGTCTGATAGAGGAGTATCCCACGAGCCTTAAACGTAGCTGTTGGCGTTCATCATCACTGGAACAGCCATAAGGAGATTTGCTCCTTGACTATTTGCTGAAATCCTGGAAAGATTTCAGGCTGTCCTATCTCATAGGCTTCTTCCAACCTAGGGATGAGATCCCCTTGATTATAATTTACATTGCCCCCATGATTCTGGGTATTGGGGTATTCTTGATCTTTGATTGGCTGATCAAATACTAGGGAGGCTTCTTCAATTTTAGAGATGCCTTCCTCTGAGCTGAAGAGATAAATAGACTGAATTGTAAACAGTCCCTCTGGCATAGATGCAAAGGATTGTTCTATTAACTGTTCTTCAGTTAAGTATCCTGCAGGTATTAGCCCATTTATATTATTCTGGAATCCAAAAGTGTAGTAACTGGATTCTAGTGCATATCCTATGGTAGGTGATATCCTGTGGGGTCATGTTATGCACAATAACATGTATTGAAATAGTTCCAATATTTACTATAGGAGTATGGGTCATTGTTATACCCAGATTTTGCATTCTATGGGAGATGCATATTAGTGTTTCAGAAGTTTTTAATTTCTGACCCCTTTTTACCTGTAAGGATAAGAGGAATTTATCAGCACCAGCAGGGATTATATTATCACTAGATACCTGCATATTCACAGCATATGGCATTTGCTGGTTTGATTTCAGGGCAGCACTTTCATCCTGAAATATTTCAGGGTCCCCTTTCAACCTGCTCCAGAGGCAAAGGTTAATCAAATCTATTTGTATGGCATATCTATGTAAAAGTTCGTTGCCAATATATATTTAATTATGAAGAGTATTTAAACTAAAAACAGGTGCTTCACTGATTTATTACCTATGGAGATAGGTAATAAACATTTAGCTGGGACGTTATAGCTTTCAGACCTGTCATCCAGGCCATGGACCCAGCGATCTTGGGGAGAAAGATATTTAATCACCTTAGGTTCAGTGATCTGCACTAATAAGCCTTCGCTTATGTAGATGTAGCTAGCTTACTGTTTTAAGTTTAATTTAGGATACTTGGTTTTTCTAAGGTCATGCACTTGCATAAGGATAAATAAATCATCCTTCACTTTCTCAATTTCTGTGAGGAATTGAGAGTGATCTCCCCTTTTAGGGGACTTAGGGTCCCCCTTGTGTAGAGATATAGTTAATACATCGCCGTCTAGGGAAATATTGGCTATCTTTCCAGGCGAAATTTTTAAAAGTATTACCATCAGAGCCACTTAGTGGAGTCTGATCATTTATTTGTAGGATAGTTATCTCAGGTGCAGAGCTATTCCTGAAATGAATCTCTACAACATCTGGCATCTCTTCCACCACGTGACAGTTATGTCTGGTGTGAGGTATGCTGGACCGCTCATAATTAATAGGTCTTTCTACTTGTGACCAAATTACATTATTTATGCAATCAATTATGATACTTAGTTGCTTAAGAAGGTCAATACCAATTATTAAACCATCATTTGGCAGATCCACTATAATGCACAGTAGTATCCAGCACAGGAACCCAGGAAGCAGGAGACCGGTGCAAGTAACTGCCAACTTGCTAGCAATGATATAGAAAACAAACAAGGTGGTCTCCTTGCAAAAAATTCCTTACAGGTATACCTCACTTTACAGCGCTTCACTTTAGAGCGATTCGCTAATACAGCGCTTTGTGGAGCTGAAGTTCATCCTCCAAGGATTATGAAATAGTGCTGTAATCATTGTGAGTTTGCGAGAAAAGTGACTGGCACTATTTTGTTATGCGCAGTTCACTCTGTTTACAGCTTTACAGTGCAATCTGTGTCTCAGTGCTATAGTTTGGCAAATTTTACTACAGTAATTGTCACTATTTTACAAGTACAGTATTTATTAAATTCTGTGCTGTGCTAGTGTTAAACGAAACTTAGCCCTATTGCACCCCTAATATATGCTAGTTCAAACATGTTTTCAAGTTTTTAAACACACTGGCAAGTGGAAAGAAAGCTAAAACTGCCTTGTTTCACTTTAAGGCGGTTTTCACTTTACAACGGGGCTCCGGTCCCTAACCCGCTGTATGAGCGGGGTATACCTGTATTTTATTGTATACAAAAGGAACAGGAACAAACAAAGTCACGACGTTTCGGGGCCGTGCCCCTTAATCATGTGATAGTATCACTCATTACACACCTGTGTTTTATAGGCAAATACCTGGGAGTTTTAACCCTTACATTCTCAGAACTACACATAATGTATATATAGCGCCATCTTGTGTCACAATAGGTGTGAATGAAAAATGTAAAAACAACTGTTAAGAGGCCTCAAGAAACTATGATATGCTTAAATATATATACTTAATATCGAGATTGATAATATATATTATAATAATGTAAACACTATCAACCCCAGTGGATTAGCCTAAATAGATAGATTTTATAGATACAATAATCAATGGCTTATTATTACTGAAAATAAATCACCAACAGTATACAATTGGCAGTATACTTATACAGCTTCAAAATCAGCAACTTCAAACTTCCACTCAAGGAATCAGGAGAAACAGTGATCATAGAGATCTAAGATACAGAATACAAAAGCAACAATTAAGTTACCTAAAATGAAAATAAAATAATTAACAAATTACATAACCAAAGAAAATATAACTTAAAAGGTCACTTAATGGAAAGGGGTCCAATCAATAAAAAGGGGTCCAATCAATCTCTCTATTCATGCCCTTAGGTTCCAGGGTATCGAGCTTAAAAATCCAGAATGTTTCACGCTGTTTGAGCAATAGCTCCCTATTACCCCCTCGTCTGGGGGTGCGGATTTCCTCGATAACCTGGAACCTAAGTTGGCTGACCTGATGACCTGCAGATAGAAAGTGGTGGGCTACAGGGGCAGATTGTACCTTACATCTAATATTGCCCACTAACTGACTGCAACTTCTTTAATTTAAGGACTGATTTGCAAAGATTTTTTAGGAATGTTAGACTTAAAGTCTGGCACAATAATAACGCCACTAATGTTACACCTACTGTCACCCTTCCATCTAGCGATAATACTAACAGGTTTGCTAACATAAATTTATTGGACATTAAGAATCTTGGTTTACGCAACAAGAGTAATTTCATACCTTATAGTACTAATCATAGCGTTGAAACGTTTGAGAAATTAGTGTTATCTGATTTTGATAAAATGCGATCATTCAGCACAAGGAAATCTATTAAATCTAAGGGTATGTGTAATTTTGGCACTGCTGATAGAAATGCACTTAAAAGTCTTAAGGATAATAACAACCTTATCCTGAAGCAAGCTGATAAGGGCGGGGCTACCGTTTTGCTGAATAAATGTGATTACAGGAAAGAAATTTGCTCCCAATTGGGTGATACACAAGTTTATAGCAGAATGTCAGGTAATCCCTTATCCCTTATCAGCAAAGAAATTCTATTTATCATTAAGACGGCCCTGCTAAATGGGCTTATTGATTCTAAAACGAGTAATTTCTTACAGGTTAAAAACCCCATTACTCCTGTTCTATATGTACTGCCAAAAGTGCATAAATCCATGACTGCCCCACCAGGGAGACCAATTGTTGCGGGCACTAATTCGATTTTTTCGAATATAGCCATTTATTTGGATAAAGTATTGAGACCCCTGGTGGAGCAGTCATGTTCTTTCATCAAAGACACCAATGATTTTTTGATCAAACTAGATAATTTACAATTACAGACGGACAAATTTATTTTGTTCAGTCTAGATGTTAGTAGCCTTTACACTTCTATACAGCATGCAAGTGGGATTGGTGCAGTCAGGAATGCTTTACAGTCTAAAGGTGTCTATTCGGCTGACAGGATTGATTTTCTTTTACAGCTATTGGAGGTTATTTTATATAACAACTATTTTTTATTTGAAGATTCTTTCTTTCTCCAATTGCAGGGTACTGCCATGGGCTCCAACGTCGCCCCTAATTATGCCAACATTTATATGAATTCCTATGAGGAAAAATTTGTATTTGAACATCCACTTTTTCATCAGTATGGCGCCACCTGGTGGCGCTATATTGATGATATTTTTGGGGTTTGGCTGGGCGACGTTGGGGCCCTGGAGTCTTTTGTTGCTGACCTTAATTCATCTACCACTAATATTACACTTACTTTGGTCAATAGTGAAACTAAAATCGATTTTTTTGGATGTGTCAGTGTTAAAGAATGGCAGTGGTTTTCTTACTGACATTTATACAAAGAAAACTGACCGTAATAGCCTTTTGAGCTTTAATAGCGCTCATCACCCATCTCTTGTTAAATCCTTACCACGGAGTCAGATGCTACGTGTTAAGAGAATCGTGGCTAATGATGACATTTCTAAATTGAGATTGACAGAAATGGGTGATAAGTTCTTGAAACGTGGATATCCCTTAGATTTAGTTACTAAAACTATTCAGGATGTTTTACCTTTGCAGAGACAGGATCTTTTAAAATCAAAACCTCCTAAAACTGACCAAAGCAGAATGACTTTTGTCTCTGAATATTGCAGACAGAGGCCTAGATTTAGAGTTTTGTCGGTAACGACCCGCGTAGCTAACACCGGCTTTTTTCTGGCCGCACCATAAAAATAACTCTGGTATTGAGAGTCCACAAAAAGGCTGCGTTAGGCTCCAAAAAAGGAGAGTAGAGCATTTTTAACGCAGCTTCAACTCTCGATACCAGAGTTGCTTACGCAAGCGGCCAGCCTCAAAAACGTGCTCGTGCACGATTCCCCCATAGGAAACAATGGGGCTGTTTGAGCTGAAAAAAAACCTAACACCTGCAAAAAAGCCGCGTTCAGCTCCTAACGCAGCCCCATTGTTTGCTATGGGGAAACACTTCCTACGTCTGCACCTAACACCCTAACATGTACCCCGAGTCTAAACACCCCTAGCCTTACACTTATTAACCCCTAATCTGCCGCCCCCGCTATCGCTGACCCCTGCATATTATTTTTAACCCCTAATCTGCCGCTCCGTAAACCGCCGCTACTTACATTATCCTTATGTACCCCTAATCTGCTGCCCCTAACACCGCCGACCCCTATATTATATTTATTAACCCCTAATCTGCCCCCCTCAACGTCGCCTCCACCTGCCTACACTTATTAACCCCTAATCTGCCGAGCGGACCTGAGCGCTACTATAATAAAGTTATTAACCCCTAATCCGCATCACTAACCCTATAATAAATAGTATTAACCCCTAATCTGCCCTCCCTAACATCGCCGACACCTAACTTCAAACATTAACCCCTAATCTGCCGACCGGAGCTCACCGCTACTATAATAAATGTATTAACCCCTAAAGCTAAGTCTAACCCTAACACCCCCCTAAGTTAAATATAATTTTAATCTAACGAAATTAATTAACTCTTATTAAATAAATTATTCCTATTTAAAGCTAAATACTTACCTGTAAAATAAATCCTAATATAGCTACAATATAAATTATAATTACATTGTAGCTATTTTAGGATTAATATTTATTTTACAGGCAACTTTGTAATTATTTTAACCAGGTACAATAGCTATTAAATAGTTAAGAACTATTTAATAGTTACCTAGTTAAAATAATAACAAAATTACCTGTAAAATAAATCCTAACCTAAGTTACAATTAAACCTAACACTATACTATCATTAAATTAATTAAATAAAATACCTACAATTACCTACAATTAAACCTAACACTACACTATCAATAAATAAATTAAATACAATTCCTACAAATAACTACAATGAAATAAACTAACTAAAGTACAAAAAATAAAAAAGAACTAAGTTACAAAAAATAAAAAAATATTTACAAACATAAGAAAAATATTACAACAATTTTAAACTAATTACACCTACTCTAAGCCCCCTAATAAAATAACAAAGACCCCCAAAATAACAAAATGCCCTACCCTATTCTAAATTACTACATTTCAAAGCTCTTTTACCTTACCAGCCCTGAACAGGGCCCTTTGCGGGGCATGCCCCAAGAAATTCAGCCCTTTTGCCTGTAAAAAAAAACATACAATACCCCCCCCCAACATTACAACCCACCACCCACATACCCCTAATCTAACCCAAACCCCCCTTAAATAAACCTAACACTAAGCCCCTGAAGATCTTCCTACCTTGTCTTCACCCTACCAGGTTCACCGATCCGTCCTGAAGAGCTCCTCCGATGTCCTGATCCAAGCCCAAGCGGGGGGCTGAAGAGGTCCATGATCCGGCTGAAGTCTTCATCCAAGCGGGAGCTGAAGAGGTCCATGATCCGGATGAAGTCTTCATCCAAGCGGGAGCTGAAGAGGTCCATGATCCGGATGAAGTCTTCTATCAACGGCATCTTCAATCTTCTTTCTTCCGGATCCATCTTGCAGACCTCCGACGCGGAACATCCTCTTCTCCCGACGCCTACTAGCCGAATGACGGTTCCTTTAAGGGACGTCATCCAAGATGGCGTCCCTCGAATTCCGATTGGCTGATAGGATTCTATCAGCCAATCGGAATTAAGGTAGGAATATTCTGATTGGCTGATGGAATCAGCCAATCAGAATCAAGTTCAATCCGATTGGCTGATTCGATCAGCCAATCAGATTGAGCTTGCATTCTATTGGCTGTTCCGATCAATACCGGAGTTAGAAAGATCCCATTGAAAAGATAGGATACGCAATTGACGTAAGGGGATCTGCGGTATGGAAAAGTCGCGGCTGAAAAGTGAGCGTTAGACCCTATTTTGAGTGACTCCAAATACCGGAGTTAGCCTAAAACCAGCGTTAGGAGCCTCTAACGCTGGTTTTCACGGCTAACGCCAAACTCCAAATCTAGGCCCTAGTAAATTAATTACAAAAATCATTCGCCGACATTGGGGTATTTTACAGAGATGCAATACAGAGATAAAAGAATTCCAGCAATTCCCTATGCCTGCATTCAAAAGGTCTAAGAATTTACGTGATATTCTAGTCAAAGCTGACCTGGGCCCCAGTAAAATCTCTAGGCAGACTTACATTACTAAGAAAAACCTAGGTTGTTTTCCATGTCTAGGCTGCAGCAATTGTGGCTCTATCATTAAAAGTCCCCACTTTTCACACCCACACACTGGTTATAAATTTATTTACAGAGATTTTTTTACTTGTAACACAAGATTCTTTGTCTATCTCATCAAATGCCCTTGTGGGCGTGTCTATGCGCGGGAGTCGACTAGACGTATAGGGGACCGTATTACGAAACATAAAAGCAATATTAGATGTAAGGTACAATCTGCCCCTGTAGCCCACCACTTTCTATCTGCAGGTCATCAGGTCAGCCAACTTAGGTTCCAGGTTATCGAGCAAATCCGCACCCCCAGACGAGGGGGTAATAGGGAGCTATTGCTCAAACAGCGTGAAACATTCTGAATTTTTAAGCTCGATACCCTGGAACCTAAGGGCATGAATAGAGAGATTGATTGGACCCCTTTTTATTGATTGGACCCCTTTCCATTAAGTGACCTTTTAAGATATATTTTCTTTGGTTATGTAATTTGTTAATTATTTTATTTTCATTTTAGGTAACTTAATTGTTGCTTTTGTATTCTGTATCTTAGATCTGTATGACCACTGTTTCTCCTGATTCCTTGAGTGGAAGTTTGAAGTTGCTGATTTTGAAGCTGTATAAGTATACTGCCAATTGTATACTGTTGGTGATTTATTTTCAGTAATAATAAGCCATTGATTATTGTATCTATAAAATCTATCTATTTAGGCTAATCCACTGGGGTTGATAGTGTTTACATTATTATAATATATATTATCAATCTCGATATTAAGTATATATATTTAAGCATATCATAGTTTCTTGAGGCCTCTTAACAGTTGTTTTTACATTTTTCATTCACACCTATTGTGACACAAGATGGCGCTATATACACATTATGTGTAGTTCTGAGAATGTAAGGGTTAAAACTCCCAGGTATTTGCCTATAAAACACAGGTGTGTAATGAGTGATACTATCACATGATTAAGGGGCACGGCCCCGAAACGTCGTGACTTTGTTTGTTCCTGTTCCTTTTGTATACAATAAAATAAGGAATTTTTTGCAAGGAGACCACCTTGTTTGTTTTCTAGATCCACTATAATGACAGGATGCCGCCTTATTATGGATCAAATATATAGAGGCGCTGGTCTTGAATCTCGTATATATTAACGTGCACACTGAAGAATGAAACTTGACTTGTGATTTGCAGGAGTTAACAACAAAATAATGTGCAGTATACTCACTCCGAAAATTTCAGAGTTCAGCTTCTTCATAAAGATCTCTATCCTGATTTTCCCATAATGTGCTTTAATATCTGTAGACAATGGAAATTGCACTGCAGGTAATTGTATCTTTAAATGGATAAAAAGTGCAATATACTCACTCCGAGTAATTCGGAATCCGGCTCCTCAAAAGTGGTAGGTAACTTTTGAATACTTCCAAGAAAGGCAGCAAAATACTTGTTATAACAAACAAATATTTATTAAAACATACTTAAAAGGCTCTTTTTAGCTTGGCTCTACGCGTTTCAGCGACTGAATCGTCTTTTTCAAGAGCAATAAAAAACAATTGGAAGTGCTGCCTTAGGAGTATTACAGGTGTATTTATACAAGTAATCATTGTTCCTGTTCCGGTGAAAAACACCGGAATAGGACTCACAAATAAAACATTTTCTTTTTGTTTTTATCCCCATCCGATTGTGTTTTGAGAGTAATGCATTTTTTGTGTATGCTTAAGCTATTTCGCTCAAAATCTCAATAATTAGCCAAATCGGATCGGTATAAACAAGTTAAAAGTTATTTGACCAATCACAGTGAAGTAATATGGAAGTTCCCTTTCGAGTCCCGATTCTGTGTAGTTCCCTTTAAGGTCCGCCAAAAGATGCGTCGTCATGTGTTCCGATCCGACCAATCGGGTGGCGAGCGTTGTTCCAGATACTTTATATGAAAAAAACTGTTTCCAGGTTTGTCCGTACAGTTCTGTACCACATATCTCGAATTGGCCAATCTCTTTGTGAGCGATGTTTTCGCTATATTCCCATAATAGCCGATATTCTGAATTTTCTCTAAGGGGTATGTAATGGAAAGTGCAGGTCACTTTGGGTCACAATTGCAGTGAAATCACTTCTTTGACAAAAAATACCTTAGAATTAAATACCTAACATTTTTAAAATAAATTAATTAAAACTAACATTGATTCTAATTATATTAGATATTTTATATCAAAATAAACTAATTATAATATTGGAGAATTCTAACCAATAAAATTGGTTTAGTATCCTTCATACTAATGTAACAAAGACTCAGATATGGATTTAAACATTTTGACAATTTGAAACAATTCCATTCTACATCAAACAAAAATCTACATCCATGATTACAATAAAATATATTATATATACAAAATAATGGTTAAATATGAATAAAAACATAATGTAAAATAAAAATAAATTAAAATGAAATTAAACATGCAGATGTATAGTTTCTCTATATTGAATTAAATGAACGCTGCCACTCTAATATCTTTATTTAGACCATAGTGTCCATATGTTTTTAATGTGTGTATCCACCATAGTTCTCTTTTATTGAGTTATTTTTCTATCTCCCCCCCTCTCCAATGTAATGAAACTTTTTCTATGCCAATCCATGATAGATGTTTTTTGTCATATAGTGGACAATTATTGTAGTGTAAGGGGACACCGTGATCTTCTTTCTCCTTTTCAATTTTTTTAAGGTGCTCTAGTATTCGTGTCTTTACAAATCTTGAAGTTTGACCTAAATACTGGATCTGGCAGTTACACTGAAGTAAATAAATTATATTTTTGGTTTTGCAACTGATAAAATCTTTTATTGTGTAGGATTTGCCTGTTACAAAGGAAGTAAATGTCTTGTATGTTTTCTTCGTGTAATTGCATGCTTTGCAATGTCCACATGTATAAAATCCTGTCAAATTTGCAATTTGAATGGGTTTGGGAGGCTTCATCCCTTTGATAAGGGAAGGTGCTAGTCTCTGTTTGAAATTTGTTCCCTTCCTGAAGGGAAGTTTTTGTTATTATCTTGCCGCCTTATTACCCTGTTCCCCAGCTTTAGCTTTAACCATGCAGTACCATAGACTTTGAGAGAGTCACCCCCAACATCTATTAGTGAACCATCAAATTCCTTAAGTCTAGGCTTGTGGGGTGTCAGCTCATTTAGCTGTGTGTGGGATAAAATAGTCGCCTGAGATCCAGTATCAATTAATCCCATGATAAGGTTGGTAACTGAATCCTGGAGATCAGCTAATAATAATACATAATATCTCCCTGCAGTTTCTACCATTTCACACATAAAATAAGCATGATTACACATCTGTGGGCTTTGCCACGAGTTACCTGAATCTGCCACGTTACCTGATGCAGAAGAATTTTCACTCTTATCAGTCATTCCCTCTATAATAGGGCTGACAGGGTTCCTGTGTACTGCATCTGTGGGAATAAGGTTTGGGGACAACTGCAAAGGAAGAGATTTGTTAGAGCTTCCAGGCTGAGGCTGTCTGTCATCACAGCTAGGCCATCCGTTTCTGGGCTGTAGGGAGAGAACATGATTAGTACCATTATTGACATTAATTATTTCATCTGGTATATCTCTCCCCTCTCTCTCAGGTATTACCTGAGTATTTATGACCGTGCCTGTGGTCCAATGCTGGCCACTTGCTGTATCCCTAAAAAAGGATTATTAGGGTGCTGAGCTTGACTCATATTAGTAAATAGTGTACATAATTGATTTATTTTTGATATCCCAGGGTACTGATTTCTGGATCCTTTTTGATCCCTCAGAATCATAGCTATTGTTTCTATTCTGACGTGGTTGTCTTTGGGGTTCAGTTTGTTCAGTGTTAATATCTTGGGGAGCACTATTTACTTGTGGTGTCTGGTTACCCTTAAAATATTTTCGCCACTTTTGGTATTTATTTTTACGGGGATATCGATTACCTTCTGGGTGTTAATCTCTTTGGGGATAATTATTTGTCTGGGTATGCCCCCCATTTTGAGTATATTCTTGGTGGGGAAGGGCTGAGAGGGCTAGGTGACACCCTAGTTTCTGCCACAATTTTAGGGCTGGGCCTTGGTTCTCTTTTAACCTCCTGTTCACCGGATGACTGAATAGAGTATAACTTTGTACTCTCTTTGATCAGCCAGTCCAATGAGCCGTTCTCATCAAAATCTCTAGCCAAATTAATTTTGATCTGCACGGGCAATGCTTCATAATATAAGTTCACAAATTCTGAGCTTTCAAATATGGGGTAGTTCTTGGCCATACTGTACGCACTTTTTAGTGCAGAAAGGAATTCTATTGGGCTTTGATTCGCGCCACACTTCAAATTGTATACGGTCGCTTTAGCAGCTGTTGATGTGCGATATGGCCCAAATTCAATTTTGCACTGTCGCTTTACTTCGCTTCAAGAGTTAAAATTCATATCTTTTAGTGAAGCAAAGAATTTGTGATGCTTAGGCTCAAATACCCATAGCAGAAATTCAATTTTAGCCTTCCCATCATTTATATTTAATACAGCTAGAGCATTTTCATAAGCCTCTAACTGATCAATTATGGAAGTGGTCCCCCTTTTGGAAAATGGGTGTGCTGCTTTACTTATTAACTTAATTATGGTAGGGGTGTCATACACTTTACTAAGTACATCTGGAGTTCTCCTAGTGACCTTATTCTTAGGGTTGGAGCACTCCCTATCTGCCCTTTTACTATGGGGAGATCCCTTACGCATATTAGCATTACGTGGGCTATCTGGGTATCTTGCTCCGCCCTCTGACTCACTATTAGAGCTGCCCTCCCCCACTGATGTTGAGGAATTCCCTGAATTTAAAACATGAGGTGGCTGCTTATTTGGGAAATGTATTTCACAGCCAATCGGGGACCTTTGTAAAAAATCTTCCCTAATGTTCTGCAGTTCATTTCTCATAAATTCTTTTAGGGTTTCTATAATACCTGCATTTATTTCACTTAGCTTTTTCTGGTTCTCTGCGAGTTGTTTATTTAAACTTTCTATTTGGGCTACTAATTTTTGGTTATGCTTTTGGAAGGTGGCCATGGCTTGTTTAAAGGTAACAATTTCTTTTTTTTAGCTATTTCAAAATCTTCTTCGCATTTGCGTGATGAGCGAATTTCATTTTCTAGCTCCTGTAATTGCAGTTCCTTTTCTATAAAGTGGGTGAACATTTTGTCAATAATGCATATTACAAGGGGCCAGGATTTTAGTATTTGCTCATCCGTTTTTTTATAATTTTTGCATTAATTAATTTTTAATAATTCCTGGAATAACTCTTTTTTCATTCCACATTCCATTATCAATAGCAATGTTTTTGGCCTTAATTGCATATCAATATAATCATTTAAATCCCCCAAAATCTATTTTTAATATGGCCTATAGCGTCCATTTTAAGGACATCTGCCTTAGTAAGGGGCAAATCTTAGGGACACATTTCGATACTGATTACAGATCTTTTGATTCACTTCTAGTAACAGACATTGTTATTGTAGTTTAGTATTTAATTAATTTAAATCGCTAATACAATTTTGACCAAAAAAATAAATACATTTTATTTTAAAATATATAAAAAAAAATCCTTACAAATTATGTTGTATATACTAGGTTACAATATTATTTATTATTATCTCAGCAGTAAGCTCCAATTATGTTGATACATCTCAGGAATGTCCTCTAACATGTTACGTATTGTAATTATGAATATTAATAATTAATAGCAGTATAAAACTATTGTCAGCGGTATCTACAATAAATATAGCAGAACTTTGTCAATACACTTCAGTGAGATCTCTGTAGTGTATTCCAAAATATCGCTATAGAGATATCTATAAATTTGACAACAATATTATTATTAAAAATTAATATTAGTCCTTTGTTCTGATTAGTTATCTTTATAGACACAACGATTATATTTACGTAGTAAATATCATATTACTTATGGCCAATATAAGTATGTCTATGCTGTTACAATTATTCTATACAAAACAGATCATAAAATATATCTCTAAAAATTAACCTTACAATGAATCGCTTATTAAAATACCACAAATGAGAATACCAGAACAGCCTATAATTAGCCAACAATTCTAATTTACTGCCGCTACCTAAGCCTATAAGTTATAATGCTGAACTTATAACAATCAGAGAAATTGTATATTATTAACGCAATAACCAATTTATATGCAATTTCTAAGAGATTTTACAATAAGTAAGACTGACTTATAAATACCAAAATACTAATTATTTTTCCTAGCAATAAAATAACTTAGCATAAATATAATTATTTCTAAGCTACACAGGCCAATGTAACATATATTTGAAGTACAAAATACCCTTTTAAATCACAGCTACAATGATCATATGACTTTTTATTTATTATCTGTTGACTTGCATTTTAGCCAATTAGTGCTGTATTGTGCACAACTTCACAGGCGTGAGCACAATGTTATCTATATGGTCCACATGAACTAATTGTCTCCTGTTGTGAAAAGCTAATAAAAAGGATGTGTTAAGAGGCTATCTGTAGTGGCTTAGAAACAGGAAGAAATGTATAGGTTTAAATGTTATAAAGTGTATATATATATATATATATATATATATATATATATATATATATATATATATATATATATATATATATATATATATATATATATATATATATATATATATATATTTCCATAAGGCAGGGAGAGTCCACAACTCATTACTTACTGTTGGGAAATACAACACCTGGCCACCAGGAGGAGGCAAAGACACCCCAGCCAAAGGCTTTAATATCCCTCCCACTTCCTCTATTACCCCAGTCATTCTTTGCCTTTCACCACGATAGGAGGTGGCAGAGAAGTGTCAGAAGATTTGGATAAGTCCTGTTATGAGTATGTTCCCTTTAAGAAAGGACTGGAGTTTCAAGTAGTCATGTCAACCTCTCAGTGAGAATATTGATGAAAGTTAGAGTCTGGAGATGCAGGGAAAGTTTTTCTGCGAACACATCCAGACTGTCTCTAATAACTCCTGAGCAATTGTGTTGACGAGTTTCACTGCCTGCTTTTTGACACTTAAGTCCTTGTCAGGAGCGCCAATACAAGACTGTCACACTTGAGAGGTTGTGTTTGTTCCCCAGCATGCATCCTGGAGGGTAAGACCGTTTTTGTATATATACTTTAAAACACTTTACAGGGTCACAGTGTGGCTCCTTTATACCTCGATAGGATCAAGGGTTAATATCTCCTTCAGGGAAATTTTGGAACAGTTTGGTGTTTTGTATACTGCCAATGTGTGTTTTTTTGGCTCATAGACTGTGTTTTTGGCTGGAACAAACAGGTTTCACTTTCATTTTTGAAGTGTTGCACAACTCATAATAGCTTAGCGCCCTTTTTAATAGCAGGGGAAGTCCTGTCTTACGCACCACGTGACTGGGTGCAATCTCTGTTTATTCCTCCGATCCTGCTGCAGACATCACTCTTGAGGACAGCGTTTTCACTGTTTGAGCTGTCTGGGTCTAGGAGGTGGTGGTGAGTGCCCCAGCCATTGGGAATATAAAGGTGACATTTTTTTTAAATAAAAGCGTTTCTTTTTTGTGTCCTTCTGTGGGTATATACTAAGCTATGGAGGACTCTGATACATTAGAAGGTTCCACTCCTTCTGTCCTGAATAATAATTTCTGTTTATATTGTGAGGAGGCCGTGGTTTGCCCGCCTGCTCAATTTTGTTCCATATGCCTAAACACTGTTCTAAAGTCTAAGAAGGGAGACAGGCCTGCTAATATTCTTAGCGCTATTAGCCCCTCTGAGCCGTCTACCTCTCAGGATTCTATGTCCCGTGAGATTACTACCCTTGCTACGCTACCCACTCCACATGCAGTTCCCCGCAGCACAACTAATCCTCCATCCGGAGGGGGCTTTTTTCCTGTGGACTTTAATGCGCAGTTACAATCGGCGGTGTCTGCGGCCCTGAATGACTTACCTCGCTCTAACAAACGCAAGAGAAAGGTTAAACATAGTTCTCCAGACCCGGAGTCATCTAAGTATTTGTCGGATTTAGCTATTATGTCACAGTTATCCGAGGATGAGTTAACCTCTGTTGCTTCAGAGGGTAAACTTTCTGGGTCGGAGACCTCAGTGTCTAAACCTCCTATAGATTTAAAATTGAGCATCTGCGCTTTTTATTTAAGGAGGTCTTGTCTATGCTAGAGGTTCCAGAGGCTACGCTACCTGAGGAACCTAGGATCCCTAAATTAGACAGGGTTTACGAAGAGAGGAAGGTCCCTCTGTCTTTTCCTGTGCCCGTTAAAAGGGTGAACATTATTAGTAGTGAATGGGAAAGAATCTGATCTTTTTCCCCATCGTCTACTTTTAAAAAGATTAAAAAGAGAGCCAATAGATAAAAAGATGAAAACTTTTCTGAGGAAAATGTTTCAATATACAGGGGTTTTATTTCAACCGGCAGCCGCAGTAGCCGTGATTGCTGGAGTGGCTACCTACTGGTGTGACTCTCTGTTGGAGCTCATCGAGGTGGAATCTCCCCTTGAGGAAATTCAAGAGAGAATTAAGGCTCTGGGGATTGCTAATTCCTTAATCTGTGACGCGATTATTCGCCTAAATGCAAAGGCCTCTGGCTTTGCGGTCCTAGCCCGCCGGACTCTCTTGTTAAAGTCTTGGTCTGCGGATATGACTTCTAAATCCAGACTCCTTTCGCTTCTCTTCAAGGGGAAGATTTTATTTGGTCCAGGGCTGGACTCTTTTATTTCTACAGTTACTGGAGGGAAGGGTGCCTTCCTACCGCAGGATAAGAAGAACAGGTCTAAGGTACGACAATCTACTAATTTTTGTTCCTTTCTTTCTGAAAAATCCCACTGACAGCAATCCTCTTCCAAGCCCGAGCAACCCAAGAGTACTTGGAAGCCGGCTCAGTCTTGGAATAAGTCTAAACAGACTAAGAAGCCTGCAGAGAACAAATCGGCATGAAGGGGCGGTCCCCGATCCGGGATCGGATTGAGTAGGGGGCAGGCTCTCTCTTTCTTCATACACTTGGTTCCAGGACGTCCAGGATCCTTGGGTCCTGGAGGTCGTATTTTAGAGATACCGGATAGGTTTCAAATCTCATCCGCCCAGGGGCAGATTCCTACTTTCAAATCTGTCTACCAGACCAGAGAAGAAGGCTGCCTTTCTAGGGTGCTTATGGGAATATCCTCTTTAGGAGTAATTATCCCGGTGCCTACCGAAGAAAGAGGTTTGGGGTTCTATTCAAACCTTTTCTTGGTCCCAAAAAAGGAGGGGACTTTCCGTCCAATTCTGGACCTAAAGTGCATAAACAAGTTTCTTAGTGTCCCTTCCTTCAAGATGGAGACGGTACGGTCAATTCTTCCTCTGGTTCAAGAAGGACAGTTTATGACCACCATAGACTTGAAGGATGCATACCTTCACGTTCCTATACACAGGGAAGATTTTCAGTTCCTGAGGTTTGCCTTTCTGGATCAGCACTTCCAGTTCATTGCACTTCCGTTAGCTACTGACCCAAGAATTTTTATGAAGGTTCTAGGGGCTCTTCTAGCCGTCGCCAGAACCCGAGGTATTGCAGTAGCACCTTACCTAAACAATATCTTGGTACAGGCACCATCTTTTCATGTAGCGGAAGAGCATTCAGAGTCCCTTCTCAGTCTTCTTCGATCACATGGATGGAAGATAAAATTGGAAAAGAGTTCTCTTATTCCAAATACCAGGGT
Source organism: Bombina bombina (assembly GCF_027579735.1). Lineage (NCBI taxonomy): Eukaryota > Metazoa > Chordata > Amphibia > Anura > Bombinatoridae > Bombina > Bombina bombina. Next base: position 1,464,164,293 of record NC_069499.1, on the reverse strand, counting down.
GAATTTCCTGGGTACTATAATAAGACTCCATATCCATGAGGATATTTCTAACAGGCCAGAGATGTTGCAAGCTAAATTCGGCATGTTTTGCCCTCTGGGCCTCCTTGAGTCCCTCTGTGGCTCAGTGTATGGAGGTGATTGGACTCATGGTGTCTTGTATGGACATAATTCCTTTTGCCAGATTCCGTCTCAGAACCTTACAACTATGTATGCTGAGACAGTGGGACGGTGACCATTCAGATCTGTCTCAACAGTGTTGGACAACCGATCGAGAGACTCTCTCTCTTGGTGGCTCTGTCCAGATCATCTGTCCTGAGTCATGTGCTTCTTGAGACCATCCTGGGAGATTGTGACTACGGACGCAAGTCTCTTTGACTGGGGAGCCGTTTGGGGTGCCAGGAAGGCACAATGACTGTGAAGTCAGGAGAAGTCCTCCCTTCAGATAAATATTTTAGAACTCCGGGCAATCTTCAACGCTCTAAAGGCTTGGCCTCTTCTGGGTTCGATTCAGTTTATCAAACTTCAATCAGACAATATAACGTTGGTTGCCTATATCAACCATCAGGGGGAACGAGAAGTTCTTTGGCAATACGAGAAGTATCTCAGATACTGGAGTGGGTGGAGACCCACATCTGAACGCTGACATCGATCCACATTCTGGGTGTGGACAACTGGGAAGCGGATTTCCTCAGCAGACAATCCTTTTACCCGGGGGAATGGTTTCTCCACCCCGAGGTGTTTGTAGAGATATGCAGTGAGTGGGGAACGCTGGAGATAGATCTCATGGCGTCCCGCCTCAATACCAAGCTACCTAGGTACGGGTCGAGGGATCCTCAAATGGAGGTAGTAGACGCCCTAGCAGTGCCTTGGAGGTTCAAACTCATATATCTTTTTCCTCCATTACCACTTCTCCCTCATGTGGTGGCCCGCATCAAGCAGGAGCATGCATCAGTGATTCTGATTGCTCCATTGTAACCACAAAGGACGTGGTTCGCGGATCTGGTGGGGATGTCATCATCTCCTCCGTGGAAGTTACCTTGTCACAAAGACCTGCAGATACAAGGTCCATCAAAATCTAGATTCTCTGAGGCTGACTGTGTGGAGATTAAACACTTAGTTTAAGCCAAGAGAGGTTTTTCTGAGAGTGTTATCGATACTCTGATTGAAGCTCGTAAACCAGTTTACCATAAAGTGTGGAGGACTTACTTATACTGGTGTGAAGAGCGTGGTTTTTCCTGGCACAAGGTTAAGGTTGCCAGAATGTTATCTTTTCTCGAGGATGGACTGGAGAAGGGTCTATCTGCTATTTCCCCGAAGGGGTGTTACTGCACAAGAGATTGGTGGAGCTTCCATATGTGCAGTCCTTTGTCAAGGCTCTGGCTAGGATCAGACCTGTGTTTAGATCTGGGGCTCCGCCTTGGAGCTTCAATCTTGTTCTTTGTGTTTTGCAACAAGCTCCGTTTGAGCCTATACATTCTGTTGACATTAAATTGTTATCTTGGAAAGTACTCTTTTTGTTGGCAATAGCCTCTGCGCGCAGAGTGTCTGAGATTTCTGATTTGCAATGTGACCCACCTTATATTGTTTTCCATGCCGATAAGGCGGTTTTACGTACCAAATTAGTTTTCCTTCCTAAAGTAGTGTCGGATTGTAACATCAATCAAGAGATTGTTGTTCCTTCATTGTGTTCTAATTCTTCTTCAGCGAAGGAACGTTTGCTTCACAATCTGAATGTGGTTCGTGCCTTGAAGTTTTATCTTCAGGCTATTAAGGAGATCAGACAATCTCCCTCTTTGTTTGTTGTCTATTCAGGGAAGCGTAAGGGGCAGAAGGCTACTACGACTTCCCTATCTTTCTGGTTGAGGAGTGTCAACCACTTAGCTTACAAGACAGCGGGACAACAGCCTCCTGAGAGGATAACGGCTCATTCCACTAGAGCAGTGGCTTCCTCCTGGGCTTTTAAGAACGAAGCCTCTATGGATCAGATTTGTAAGATGGCTACTTGGTCCTCCTTACGCACTTTTTCTAAATTTTACAGCAGCTTTCAGGAGAAAAGTTTTGCAGGCTGTGGTGCCCTCAGAATAGGGTCCGCCTCTCTTTTTCTGTTCCTTCCCGTAATTCATTCAGTGTTCTCTGGAGCTTGGCTATAGTTTTCCCAACAGTAAAGAATGAAGGCATGGACTCTCCCTGCCTTATGGAAGGAAAACATAATTTATGCTTACAAGATAAATTCCTTTCCTTCCTGGCAGGGAGAGTCCACGACCCCTTCCGTATTTTATTTTTCTGATGGGCGGCTCCCTATTTATTTCTTTTGGCACCTTTATACCCTGATATTTCTCCTACTTTTCCTTGTTCCCTCGGCCGAATGACTGGGGTAATAGGGGAAGTAGGAGGGATATTTAAGCCTTTGGCTGGGGTTTCTTTGCCTCCTCCTGGTGGCCAGGTGTTGTATTTCCCAACAGTAAGGAATGAAGTCGTGGACTCTCCCTGCCAGGAAGGAAAGGAATTTATCTGGTAAGCATAAATTATGTTATATATAACAATATTGGTTGTGCAAAGCTGGGGAATGGGTAGTAAAGGCATTATCTATCTTTTTTAAACAATAACAAATTTGGCATTGACTGTCCCTTTAACCTTAATGAACCACCACAATGTTCTGCCCTATTGATATGTATTATCACATTGCCTTAAAATAACAAAAAACATATACTCAAAACCTATACGTATTATCAATGCCACTTCCCCCCAAAAAAAATAAAAAAATGTTTGCTTACCTGATAAATTATTTTCTTTCCTGGCATGGAGTGTCCACGATTCTATTCAATTACTGTTGGAAAATTCAGCTCCTGGTCACCAGGAGGAGGCAAAGACACCACAGCAAAGTTTTAAAGGGACATTAAACTCAAAATGTTTATTTTATGAGATAGAATGTGCAATTTTTAATATCTTTCCAATATACTTCTATTATCTAATTTGTTTTGTTCTCTTTTTATCTCTTGTTGAAAAGTATACCTGGGTAGACTCAGAAGCTGCTGATTGGTGGCTGCACATTTATGCATCTTGCCATTGGCTTTTATCTTACTCTCAGTAGTGCATTGCTGCTTCTTTAACAAAAGATACCAAGAGAATGAAGCAAATTAGATAATTGAAGTAATATGGAAAATTGCTTAACATTGTATGCTCTATTTGAATCATGAAAGAAAAATTTTGGGTTTCATATCCCTTTAAGTATCCCTCCTACTTCCCATACTCCCCAGTCATTCATCTGAGGGAATAAGGAAAGAGAAAGAGGAACACTAGGGGTATAGAGGTGCCATAAGGTTATAAAATTAAATGCCGCCTTAAAAAATGAGAGAAGGGCAGGTCGTGTACTCTCCATGCCAGGAAAGAAAAGAATTTATCAGGTAAGCATAAATTTTGTTGCCTTTCCAATGGCATGGAGAGTCCACAATTACATTCAATTACTGTTGGGAAACCAATACTCAAGCCAGAGAGGATAGGGAGGGAGAACTAAAGGCAGGCCGACCTAAACTGAAGGCAACACAGCTTGAAGCACCTTTCTCCCAAAAGAAGCCTTAGCCGAAGCAAAAACATCAAACTTGTAAAACTTTGAAAAGGTATTATGCAAAGAGGACCAAGTAGCCGCATTACAGATTTGTTCCATGGAACCTTCATTTTTAAAAGCCCAAGAAGAAGAAACGGCACAGGTAGAGTGAGACGTAATCCTCTCAGGAGGCTGCTGTCCAGCTTCCTCATAAGCCAAACAACAGTAGTTGCAGAGGCCTTTTGCCCCTTGTGCCTACCAGAATAAACAACAAACAAGGAAGAAGATTGTCTAAAATCCTTGGTAGCCTGGAGATAGAACTTTAGGGCACGAACCACATCCAGGTTGTGAAGCAAACGTTCCTACTGAGAAGAAGGATTAGGACAAAAAGAAGGAACTACAATCTCCTGATTGATATTGTGGTCCGAGACCACCTTGGGAAGAAATCCCAATTTGGTACGTAGAACAGCCTTTTCTGCATGGAAGATAAGATAAGAGGAATCACACTGTAAGGCAGATAATTCTGAAACAAAAACAAAACTTTCCAAGATAAATTTAATATCAACAGAATGCATAGGCTCAAATGGAGCCTGCTGCAGAACACGAAGAACTAGATTAAGGCTCCAAGGAGGAGCAACAGGTTTAAACACAGGCATAATTCTAAACAGGGCCTGAACAAAGGACTGAACGTCCGGCAAAATGGCTAACTTCTTGTGTAACAAAATTGAAAGGGCAGATATCTGTCCCTTCAGAGAACTATCTGACAAACCTTACTCCAAACCCTCTTGGAGAAACAACAGAATATGAGGAACTCTCACCTTGTGCTAAGGGAAGCCTCGAGACTCGCACCAGGATACATAGGTGTGCCAGACCTTATGATACATCTGGCGAGTCACCAGCTTACAAGCCTGGATTAGAGTGTCAATAACTCTGTATGAAAAACCTATTTTAGACAGTAAAAAGCGTTTAATCTCAGAGAATCTAGATTCAGAGAATCAGAGAATCTAGATTTTGATGGAGAAACGGGCCTTTAAGTAAAAGGTCCGACCTCAGTGGCAGCCTCCACGGAGGGGAGGAAGATATCTTCACCAGACCTGCAAACCAAGTCCTGCTCCTGCACTCCCGGGATATGAATGGCCAATATGTGGCAATTATGGGACTTTGCCCACTGAAGGATGCGCAAGACCTCCTTCATAGCTAGGGAACTCCTTGTTCCTCCCTGATGGTTGATATAAGCCACAGATGTTATGTTGTCTGATTGAAATCTGATAAACCGGACAGAACTCAGTTGAGGCCACGCTACCAGAGCATTGTAGATTGATCCTGACAGAGCCACCAAGAGAGAGAGTCTCTTGTGTGGTTGTTTAGGACGATCCGCTGAGATAGGTCTGAATGATCGACGTTGCATTGTCTGAGCATACATAGTTGGAGAGGTCACAGATGGAAGCAAAATGTATAAATGTCCATGAAAGTCATCATGAGACCAATTACTTTGATGCACAACGCTACTGAGAGGCGTGCAGAGGATTGAAGGGACAGGCAGAGAACTTTGGATTGTTGCACCTCTGTTAGTTAGATCTTCATGGAGACCAAATCTACTATTTTCCCTAAAAAACACACCCTGATATTTGGAACCAGGGAACTTTTGTCCAGATTTATCTTCCACCTGTGAGAGCGAAGAAGGGACAACAGAAAATCTGTGTGAGCTCTTGCCAAATAAAAAGATGGAGCCTGAACCAAGATGTCGTCCAGGTACGGGGCCACAGCGATTCCCTGAGATCTGGCTACAGCTAAAAGAGCCCCCAGCATTTTGTAAAGATGTTGGGAGCTGTAGCCAGGCCAAAATGATGGGCTACAAATTGAAAGTGTTTGTCTAGAAAGGCAAACCACAGAAATTGAAAATGTTCTCTGTGAATAGGAACATGGAGGTATGCATCCTTTAGGTCTAAAGTGGTCATGAACTGACCCTCCTGGACCAAAGGAAGAATGGATCAGATAGTCTCCATCTTGAAGTACGGGACCTTGAGAAATCTGTTGAGGCACTTTAGATCTAAAATAGGTCGGGAGATTCCCTATTTCTTGGGAATGACGAAAAGGATGGAATAAAACCCTAAGCCCTGATCTGCCGGAGGGACCGGAATGATCACTCCCAGCGAAGAGAGATACATTGCAATTTAAGAATGCCTCTCTTTTCACCGGGTTTGAAGATAGACTTTATAGGAGAAATCTTCCTCCTGGCGGACAAGATCTTGTACAAATACATGCTGCAATATCATTAACAGAAAATCTACTCACTATGAGAGAGACAGAATACTACACACATATACATAAAATATATAAGTATGAATTGAATCATATTAGTGACTAGGAATTACTAAGATAAATATGTATTGTAATTAATACAAATTGGTGCTGAACAGTCAGAGCTGGAAATCTCCACACTATGAGAGAGATTGTAATATTGTGCACATACACATAAAATATATAATAATGAAATTAGTCATATTAGTGACCTAAACATCAATAAGATAAATATGTAATTTAAATAATACAAATAGAAGTTGCAACAGTCAGGGCTATAAATCTCCTCACTATGAGGGAGATTGGTATATAGCACATATATATATATATATATATATATATATATATATATATATATATATATATATATATATATATATATATATATATATATATAAATATGAAATTAGTCATATTAGTGTCCTAAGAATCACTAAGATAACAAATAGATGCTGTCACAGTCAACATTGTGAATCTACACACTATGAGAGATTGTAATATTGCACCCCTATATTTAAAATATATATGTATGAAATAATCATGAACATCCTATATCAATATATCATAAGACATAATAATATATATAATTTAGAGTAAAAAATTGTTGAAAACCTTAGAGCATGAACATCATATATAATTTATATCCCTCAGAGGAATTAAAATCTCAGAATATTATCCCTTAAATAAGAGACAATTAAAATAAGTAAAATACATTGATAAGTGAAACATAAAAACACACTGGCAATGTAAAAAAAAAAGAAAAAGAAAGCATAAACATTGAATATGCTAAATTATCACGATTATGAACCTGACATGTAATCATAAATGTGATACGCTTTGTCAGAAAGTAAAAATCCTTAAAAAATGGATCAGCACTGTGAATGCCCCCTCAGGATAAACTAGACATGATAATCAGAATCTGATGTTTAATAAAAACAAAATTTATGCATACCTGATAAATTTCTTTCTTTCCGGATATGGAGAGTCCACAACATCATCAATTACTAGTGGGGAATATCACTCCTGGCCAGCAGGAGGAGGCAAAGAGCACCACAGCAAAGCTGTTAAGTGTCACTCCCCTACCCATAATCCCCAGTCATTCAACCGAAGGGAAATGGAAAAAGGAATAACACAAAGGTGTAGAGGTGACTGAGGGTTAGTCAAAAATAACTGTCTTAAAATAAGGGTGGGGTCATGGACTCTCCATATCCGGAATAAAGAAATTTATCAGGTAAGCATCAATTTTGTTTTCTTTCCTAAGATATGGAGAGTCCACAACGTTATCAATTACTAGTGGGAACCAATACCCAAGTTAGAGTACACAGATGACTAAGAAGACAGACAGACCTAAACAGAAGGCACCACAGCTTGAAGAACCTTTCCCCCAAAAGAAGCCTCAGCCAAGGCAAAAGTATCAAATTTGGAAAAAGTATGCAGAGAGGACCAAGTTGCAGCCTTGCAAATTTGTTCCACAGAAGCTTAATTTTTGAAAACCCAAGAAGAGGAGACAGACCTCGTGGAATGAGCTGTAATTCTTTCAGGAGGCTGCTGACCAGCAGTCTCAGAAGCAAAACGAATTATACTTTTCAACCAGAGAGAAAAAGAAGTAACAGTAGCTTTCTGACCTTTATGCTTTCAAGAGAAACAAACAAACAAACAAACAGGGCAGAGGACTGGCGAAAATCCTAGCAGGTACGAAGTGAAAATACAGGTCCAAGCAGCTTCTGATCCTCTTCTCCCCAATAGCGGAAGTAAACCCTCTAGCACAAGGATATCTGAACATCTCCTACTTCCACGGAGTGCCGTAGCAGTGGCGGAATTAAGACACAAAGGCCTAGATTTGGAGTTCGGCGGTAGCCGTGAAAACCAGCGTTAGAGGCTCCTAACGCTGGTTTTAGGCTACCGCCGGTATTTAGAGTCGTGTAGGTAAGGGTCTAACGCTCACTTTTCAGCCGCGACTTTTCCATACCGCAGATCCCCCTACGCCATTTGCGTATCCTATCTTTTCAATGGGATCTTCCTAACTCCGGTATTTAGAGTCGTTTCTGAAGTGAGCGTTAGAGCTCTAACGACAAAACTCCAGCCGCAGAAAAAAGTCAGTAGTTAAGAGCTTTCTGGGCTAACGCCGGTTCATAAAGCTCTTAACTACTGTACTCTAAAGTACACTAACACCCATAAACTACCTATGTACCCCTAAACTTAGGTCCCCCCACATCGCCGCAACTCGATTCAATTTTTTTAACCCCTAATCTGCCGACCGCCACCTACGTTATACTTATGTACCCCTAATCTGCTGCCCCTAACACCGCCGACCCCTATATTATATTTATTAACCCCTAACCTGCCCCCCACAACGTCGCCGCCAGCTACTTACAATAATTAACCCCTAATCTGCCGACCGCAAAGCGCCGCCACCTACGTTATACTTATGTACCCCTAATCTGCTGCCCCTAACACCGCCGACCCCTATATTATATTTATTAACCCCTAACCTGCCCCCCACAACGTCGCCGCCAGCTACTTACAATAATTAACCCCTAATCTGCCGACTGCAAAGCGCCGCCACCTACGTTATCCTTATGTACCCCTAATCTGCTGCCCCTAACACCGCCGACCCCTGTATTATATTTATTAACCCCTAATCTGCCCCCCACAACGTCGCCGACACCTGCCTACACTTATTAACCCCTAATCTGCCGAGCGGACCTGAGCGCTACTATAATAAAGTTATTAACCCCTAATCCGCCTCACTAACCCTATCATAAATAGTATTAACCCCTAATCTGCCCTCCCTAACATCGCCGACACCTAACTTCAATTATTAACCCCTAATCTGACGACCGGAGCTCACCGCTATTCTAATAAATGGATTAACCCCTAAAGCTAAGTCTAACCCTAACACCCCCCTAACTTAAATATAATTTAAATCTAACGAAATAAATTAACTCTTATTAAATACATTATTCCTATTTAAAGCTAAATACTTACCTGTAAAATAAATCCTAATATAGCTACAATATAAATTATAATTACATTGTAGCTATTTTAGGATTAATATTTATTTTACAGGTAACTTTGTAATTATTTTAACCCGGTACAATAGCTATTAAATAGTTAAGAACTATTTAATAGTTACCTAGTTAAAATAATTACAAAATTACCTGTAAAATAAGTCCTAACCTAAGTTATAATTAAACCTAACACTACCCTATCAATAAATTAATTAAATAAAATACCTACAATTACCTACAATAAAACCTAACACTACACTATCAATAAATAAATTAAATACAATAGCTACAAATAACTACAATTACATAAACTAACTAAAGTACAAAAAATAAAAAAGAACTAAGTTACAAAAAATAAAAAAATATTTACAAACATAAGAAAAATATTACAACAATTTTAAACTAATTACACCTACTCTAAGCCCCCTAATAAAATAACAAACACCCCCAAAATAAAAAAATGCCCTACCCTATTCTAAATTAATAGAGTTAAAAGCTCTTTTACCTTACCAGCCCTGAACAGGGCCCTTTGCGGGGCATGCCCCAATAAAATCAGCTCTTTTGCCTGTAAAAAAAAACATACAATACCCCCCCCCAACATTACAACCCACCACCCACATACCCCTAATCTAACCCAAACCCCCCTTAAATAAACCTAACACTAGCCCCTGAAGATCTTCCTACCTTGTCTTCACCATCCAGGTTCACCGATCCGTCCTGGCATCCGGTGCTGAAGAGGTCCAGAAGAGGCTCCAAAGTCTTCCTCCTATCCGGCAAGAAGAGGACATCCGGACCGGCAAACATCTTCTTCCAAGCGGCATCTTCAATCTTCTTCCATCCGGTGCGGAGCGGGTCCATCTTGAAGCAGCCGACGCGGATCCATCCTCTTCTTCCGGTGTCTCCCGACGAATGACGGTTCCTTTAAGGGACGTCATCCAAGATGGCGTCCCTCGAATTCCGATTGGCTGATAGGATTCTATCAGCCAATCGGAATTAAGGTAGGAATATTCTGATTGGCTGATGGGATCAGCCAATCAGAATCAAGTTCAATCCGATTGGCTGATCCAATCAGCCAATCAGATTGAGCTCGCATTCTATTGGCTGTTCCGATCAGCCAATAGAATGCGAGCTCAATCTGATTGGCTGATTGGATCGGCCAATCGGATTGAACTTGATTCTGATTGGCTGATTCCATCAGCCAATCAGAATATTCCTACCTTAATTCCGATTGGCTGATAGAATCCTATCAGCCAATCGGAATTCGAGGGACGCCATCTTGGATGACGTCCCTTAAAGGAACCGTCATTCGTCGGGAGACACCGGAAGAAGAGGATGGATCCGCGTCGGCTGCTTCAAGATGGACCCGCTCCGCACCGGATGGAAGAAGATTGAAGATGCCGCTTGGAAGAAGATGTTTGCCGGTCCGGATGTCCTCTTCTTGCCGGATAGGAGGAAGACTTTGGAGCCTCTTCTGGACCTCTTCAGCACCGGATGCCAGGACGGATCGGTGAACCTGGATGGTGAAGACAAGGTAGGAAGATCTTCAGGGGCTAGTGTTAGGTTTATTTAAGGGGGGTTTGGGTTAGATTAGGGGTATGTGGGTGGTGGGTTGTAATGTTGGGGGGGGGGTATTGTATGTTTTTTTTTACAGGCAAAAGAGCTGATTTTATTGGGGCATGCCCCGCAAAGGGCCCTGTTCAGGGCTGGTAAGGTAAAAGAGCTTTTAACTCTATTAATTTAGAATAGGGTAGGGCATTTTTTTATTTTGGGGGTGTTTGTTATTTTATTAGGGGGCTTAGAGTAGGTGTAATTAGTTTAAAATTGTTGTAATATTTTTCTTATGTTTGTAAATATTTTTTTATTTTTTGTAACTTAGTTCTTTTTTATTTTTTGTACTTTAGTTAGTTTATGTAATTGTAGTTATTTGTAGCTATTGTATTTAATTTATTTATTGATAGTGTAGTGTTAGGTTTTATTGTAGGTAATTGTAGGTATTTTATTTAATTAATTTATTGATAGGGTAGTGTTAGGTTTAATTATAACTTAGGTTAGGACTTATTTTACAGGTAATTTTGTAATTATTTTAACTAGGTAACTATTAAATAGTTCTTAACTATTTAATAGCTATTGTACCTGGTTAAAATAATTACAAAGTTACCTGTAAAATAAATATTAATCCTAAAATAGCTACAATGTAATTATAATTTATATTGTAGCTATATTAGGATTTATTTTACAGATAAGTATTTAGCTTTAAATAGGAATAATGTATTTAATAAGAGTTAATTTATTTCGTTAGATTTAAATTATATTTAAGTTAGGGGGGTGTTAGGGTTAGGGTTAGACTTAGCTTTAGGGGTTAATCCATTTATTAGAATAGCGGTGAGCTCCGGTCGTCAGATTAGGGGTTAATAATTGAAGTTAGGTGTCGGCGATGTTAGGGAGGGCAGATTAGGGGTTAATACTATTTATGATAGGGTTAGTGAGGCGGATTAGGGGTTAATAACTTTATTATAGTAGCGGTGCGGTCCGCTCGGCAGATTAGGGGTTAATAAGTGTAGGCAGGTGTCGGCGACGTTGAGGGGGGCAGATTAGGGGTTAATAAATATAATATAGGGGTCGGCGGTGTTAGGGGCAGCAGATTAGGGGTACATAGCTATAATGTAAGTTGCGGCGGTTTACGGAGCGGAAGATTAGGGGTTAATAATAATATGCAGGGGTCAGCGATAGCAGGGGCGGCAGATTAGGGGTTAATAAGTGTAAGGTTAGGGGTGTTTAGACTCGGGGTGCATGTTAGAGTGTTAGGTGCAGACGTAGGAAGTGTTTCCCCATAGGAAACAATGGGGCTGCGTTAGGAGCTGAACGCGGCTTTTTTGCAGGTGTTAGGTTTTTTTTCAGCTCAAACAGCCCCATTGTTTCCTATGGGGGAATCGTGCACGAGCACGTTTTTGAGGCTGGCCGCGTCCGTAAGCAACTCTGGTATCGAGAGTTGCATTTGCGGTAAAAATGCTCTACGCTCCTTTTTTGGAGCCTAACGCAGCATTTTTTTGAACTCTCGATACCAGAGTTAATTTTATGGTGCGGCCAGAAAAAAACCCGCGGAGCGTTAACAGCCCTTTTACCGCCAAACTCCAAATCTAGGCCAAAGTAAAGCAATACAAAAAAGTGAAGAGCAGGCACTACTAGGGGGTGTAGCATAAAAATTAAGGTTTCATTGAGACAAAAAAAGAGGGACAAAAAAAAAAAAAAGGGACAAAAAAAAAAGGAACAATAAAATCAGCTAAAGCAGAGCGCTCTTGTTTAGCCAAATAACAGCAGACAGACAACAGACACAGAGTCTGATGCATTTCGCGCCCCCTAGTGGCGCTTATACATAGACAAAAATACTTAGTCGCCTGTAGGTAGAATTTTAGAGCACGCACAACATCCAAGTTGGACAACAAACGTTCGTTATGAGAAGGATTAGGACATAGAGAAGTGTAATGTCCCCTTTAATTCAGCTCCACCTTCTTTTGCTTTATAAGTGCACTTCCTGCTATCCTCTTTGCTTGATTATTTTGTTTGGTATATGTTAATGATACATTCCTCCAACCAGCTGCCAGATTTTGAGCCTCAAGCCTTTTCTACCTTTAAGGCTACTTGTTGCCTTCATCACTAACCTGAACCAAGTACCTGACTCCTTTGTTACTCATTCAGCTGTTCAGCTGCTCTCCGTTCTCAGCTACAGAACGCTTCCTGTTTTCAGTGGATTGATCTAGTACAGCCGAATCTACACGCTGTCCCACGCTCACTCCTTCTAGTAGCTCTCACGGACACCGCTACTGTTTCCATCTCTCCGTGTAACATACACCTACCATCGGATTTCCATCTGTTGCCGCCACTAGTACTTGCAAGTATATCACAAACTGTATTGTGCTGCTAATTGCTATTGACTGTCATTCTGTTGCTTGCAATACTATGCACTTGCTTATCTATGGCTAACTTGTTTACTAATCACTAGTTGCCTAACCTACAGCCTGCATTCTAAACACATCTTATGTTTTACATCAATCAAAGCAATAAGAACATACCAGCTGAACTTCTTGCATAGCTTCACACATATATATATATATATATATATATATATATATATATATATATATATATATATATATATATATATATATCAGCAGCTATCCTAACCTCTATCTGCTGTATTACTCTGCAATCCCTCAGTTTCACTTCTTGCACAGCTGCTGGGAATCATCCATTACTATTAAAGTGCTGTATTAACACTGACACTGCAGGCTAAGCCTTTCCTGTGGTTGTTCTGGTATTACAGCTACACAATATATATATTGTAGTTATAACATAACATAATAATCAAGCCTAAAAAAATAAAATAAAAAAAAATAAATAAAAAAAAAAAATAACTACTTTTAGTAATGGATCCCCAAGCAGTGAAAACTGAAATTGATACTCTGAATCAAAAAGTCGAATATTTGCAAGAGCACTTACAGATTTGCAAACCGAGAACAAAGCCTTAAAAAATCTGGTTAAAGACATAGTTGCACCAAAAAACACTGAGCCTCCAGAGCCACAGATAAATCCTCCAGCTTTGTTTTCAGGGAAAAGAAGTGAATTCAGGGACTTTAAAAATGCCTGTTATCTTTTATTTACCATGAAACCCAGGACATATTGTTCTGATAAAATAAAAGTCTGCACAGCCATATCATATTTAACTGCCGAACCCAGGTCATGGGCAAACCGGCTATTTGAGTCAAACAGTCCTATTTTGGAGTCCATTGATCAATTTTTTATTTCCATGGCTGCTTTATATGAGGATAGTAATACCCAGATTCATGCAGAAACTAAACTCAGAGCACTTAAACAGGGAAAACGTCCTGTAGAGGAGTTTATAACTGATTTTCAAATGTGGGCGACTGACTCCCAATGGAATAATATCTCCCTAAAAAAACAGTTTAGATTGGGACTTAATGACACACTTAAAGATGAACTGTCAAGGCTGGAGATGCCTGATACCCTGCAAGGCTTAATGAAGCTAGCAACCACTTTAGACCGTAGGTTTAGGGAGAGACACTCTGAAAAACTATCAACAGACACACCCCCTAGAAGATTATTGTTCCCCACTACTGAAAAACATAACCACCAGCAAACACCCATGGAGATAGGTATCATTAAAGGACCTCTGTCAGCTGAGGAAAAAACAAGATGACGCATGTCTAACCTCTGTCTGTATTGTGCGAATAAAGACCATTCAGTTTCATCCTGTCCGATTTTAAACCGACAAAAGAAGGGTAATCTGACTATTATAAATTCTGCCACACCTAAATTTACAGTAGACCACCAATCATTTACATTATCTCTGTCTTTACAGTGGGATCTCCAACAAATCAAGACTGACGCAATAATTGACTCCGGGGCTTATGATTGTTTCATAGATTCTAAGTTCGTTTCTGTAAATAAAATTCCTTGTGTTGATAAGCATACACCTGTGTTTATAAAAGTAATTGACGGTTCCTTCATACATAATGGACCCATCACACAGCACACTATACCATTACTAATTGCTACAGATCAAGGTCACACTGAATATCTCAGTTTCGATGTAATACCAACCTCTCTACATCCTATTATTATGGGGTACACATGGTTGAAAAAACATAACCCGAGTATAAATTGGGTTACACCTAATATTTTATTTGATTCCCATTACTGCAAAACCACTTGTTTCCCCCATCAGTTACTTGGAGCAGTAGACATCGCTATTCCTTCCCAATACCATGATTTAACTGATGTCTTTGATTTAAAAGAGGCTGAGGTATTGCCTCCTCATAGGGTATATGATTGCCCCATAGATTTAATCCCTGGTTCCCAAATCCCATATGGGAAAATTTATCCACTTTCACAAAAGGAGTTGCAACATTTAAGGGAATACTTAGATGACAACATAAGAAAAGGCTTTATAGTACCCTCTGTCTCACCTGCAGCTGCAGGCATGTTTTTTGTTACTAATAAAGATCAGTCACTAAGACCAATCATTGATTATAGGGCCTTAAACTCAATTACAGTAAAGAACCGTTACCCTCTGCCACTCATCCCCGAACTCTTAGAACGCTTAAATGGCGCCACCATTTTTACCAAATTGGATTTGAAGGGGGCCTATAATTTAATAAGAATCAAGGAGGGGGATGAGTGGAAGACAGCTTTTAGAACGAGGTATGGACTCTTTGAGTATAAGGTTATGCCATTTGGGCTATGCAATGCCCCTGGCACATTTCAACACTTTATAAATGACATTTTTAAAGATCTAATTGATGTGTGTGTTATCATCTATCTCGATGACATTTTGGTTTATTCTAGAGATACACAGGAACATATAAAACATGTAAGGTGGGTTTTAACAAGACTTCGTGAACATAAATTATTTGCAAAGGCAGAAAAATGTTTATTTCATGTACATGAAATAAAATTTTTAGGTTATATCATTTCCCCTGACAAAGTACAGATGGATCCCGAAAAATTGATGGCAATTAAAAACTGGCCCAAACCCACTAACCTGAAATCTCTGCAGAGATTTTTAGGTTTCGCTAATTTTTATCGTAGATTCATATTTAACTTTTCTACTATTGTGAAACCACTCACAAATCTAACCAAAAAGGCAGTTCCATTTCGGTGGACCTCAGATGCTGATCAAACCTTTAATTTACTAAAAGACTGTTTTACTACCGCTCCAATTTTAAGTTTACCAGATCATACTTGTCAGTTCATTCTGGAGGTGGATGCCTCAGACACGGGCTTGGGTGCAGTTTTATCCCAAAGATCTGATGAGAAACATCCAACTCACCCCATTGCCTTTTATTCCAGAACGTTGCTACCCGCTGAAGTTAATTATTCAGTAGGCGACAAGGAGTTGCTGGCAATAAAATGTGCATTGGAGGTTTGGAGGCATATCTTGGAAGGCACTGACAAAGCTTTCATTATCTACACTGATCATAAAAACCTTCAATATTTAAGACAGAATAAGACATTATCATCCCGTCAGGTGCGTTGGTCACTTTTTTTTGATAGATTTAATTTTTTGATAACATACAGACCAGGCAAGCTAAACACCAAAGCTAATGCCCTTTCTCGACTGACGGATAACAGACCACATACAGACGACACCTTACAAATGATACCTTCTCACAAAATAATCGGAACCCTAAGCAATCTTGAAGTTGATATTTTAAAGGCTTTAGAGAGTGACACGCTGCCTACACAATTTCAGTTGAACAAAGAGCCAAACGGTCTTCTCACAATGAAACAGAAATTGTACATACCAAAACAATTAAGATCTAGACTCCTAGATCATTATCATGATAATCCTATGTCTGGACATTTAGGTATATTTAAAACAACCGAACTGATGCAAAGGAATTTTTGGTGGCCAAATATGGGTAAAACCATACAAGATTATGTCACTTCTTGTGAGACATGTGCACGATACAAGATAGAGAGGAAAAAACCAATAGGTTATCTCACACGTCTTCCTATCCCTGACATTCCTTGGACTGTAATTTCCATGGATTTTATAGTGGAACTTCCACCATAACACAATCACAACACAATCATGGTAGTTGTGGATCATTTGACTAAACTTGCTCACTTTATACCTTTAAAAAGTTTACCCACAGCCTCCCAAACTGCTGATACCTTCCTAAAGCAAATTGTAAAACTGCATGGGATACCAAATGTCATTATAACAGATCGCGGTTCTCAGTTTACCTCCCATTTCTGGAAGGAAATTTGCAAACTATTAAACATACATCCTAGACTTTCAACGGCATATCACCCCCAGACTAATGGCCTCACTGAGCGAGTGAATGGTATCCTTGAACAGTATCTTAGATGTTATGTTACACACCAGCAGGATGACTGGCTAAATCATTTGTCCTTAGCCGAATTCTCATATAACAATTCCGTATCGACCTCAACTAAGATGACCCCTTTCTATGCCACCTATGGTTATCATCCACAAACCATCAGACTGCCTAGAACAGATTCTTCATCACCATCTGTCACTTCTTAGCCAACCTGCAGGATGCCCTACAACTACTTAAAGTTCACTTACACAAAGCCAAGACTAATCAACAACATTACTATAACACGAGACATCGTCCAGGTCCTGATTATAAATTAGGCGACCAAGTGTGGCTTTCCACCAAATTTCTTAAACTTGTTATACCTTCTAAGAAATTGGGTAGTCAATTTATCGGACCTTTCCGTATTCTACGTATTCTCAACCCAACAACTGTTGTGTTGGACCTGCCCGAGAAATATAAAATTCATCCTTCTTTTCATATATCGCTGCTCAAACCCTACAGAACCAGTGAAGAATTTCCGCGCTTAAGTGTTCCACCACCGCCTGTTACTGTCGAGGACCATGAGGAATATGAAGTTGATAGCATCCTTGACTCTCGTATATATCGTGGGAGACTACAGCATTTGGTTCGATGGAAAGGGTATGGGCAGGAGGAAGACTCTTGGTTGTTGCACTCCCTGGTCCATGCCCCACGTCTTGTTTCTTTTTTTCATAGACGTTATCCTCAGAAACCCAATGCATCCTTGGTGATGATGCCTTGAGGGGGGGGGATCTGTAATGTCCCCTTTAATTCAGCTCCACCTTATTTTGCTTTATAAGTGCACTTCCTGCTATCCTCTTTGCTTGATTATTTTGTTTGGCATATGTTAAGGATACATTCCTCCAACCAGCTGCCAGATTTTGAGCCTCAAGCCTTTTCTACCTTTAAGGCTACTTGTTGCCTTCATCGCTAACCTGAACCAAGTACCTGACTCCTTTGTTACTCATTCAGCTGTTCAGCTGCTCTCCGTTCTCAGCTACAGAATGCTTCCTGTTTTCAGTGGATTGATCTAGTACAGCCGAATCTACACGCTGTCCCACGCTCACTCCTTCTAGTAGCTCTCACGGACACCGCTACTGCTTCCATCTCTCCGTGTAACATACACCTACCATCGGATTTCCATCTGTTGCCGCCACTAGTACTTGCAAGTATATCACAAACTTTATTGTGCTGCTAATTGCTATTGACTGTCATTCTGTTGCTTGCAATACTATGCACTTGGTTATCTATGGCTAACCTGTTTACTAATCACTAGTTGCCTAACCTACAGCCTGCATTCTAAACACATCTAATGTTTTGCATCAATCAAAGCAATAAGAACATACCAGCTGAACTTCTTGCATAGCTTCACACATATATATATATATATATATCAGCAGCTATCCTAACCTCTATCTGCTGTATTACTCTGCAATCCCTCAGTTTCACTTCTTGCACAGCTGCTGGGAATCATCCATTACTATTAAAGTGCTGTATTAACACTGACACTGCAGGCTAAGCCTTTCCTGTGGTTGTTCTGGTATTACAGCTACACAATATATATATTGTAGTTATAACATAACAAGAAGGAACAGCAATTTCCTGAATATTATTTCTATCCGAAACAACTTAAGGAAGAAAACCAAACTTAGTATGGAGAACGTCCTTATCCGCATGAAAGATAAGGTAAGGCAAATCGCACTGCAAAGCCGAGAGTTCTGAGACTCTCCGAGCAGAAGAGATAGCAACCAGAAACAAAACCTTCCAAGATATGCAATTGCAATGGCTCAAACGGAACCTGCTGCAAAACTTTAAGAACAAGGTTAAGGCTTCAAGGAGGAGCAATAGGTTTAAACACAGGCCTGATTCTGACCAGGGCTTGACAAAAAGATTGAACATCTGGCACGTCCGCCAGACGCTTGTGTAACAAAATAAATAATGCAGAAATCTGACCTTTCATAAAACTAACTGACAATCCTTTCTCCAGACCTTCCTGGAGAAAGGATACAATCCTAGGAATCCTGACCCTACTCCAAGAGTAGCCTTTGGATTCACACCAATAAAGGCATTTACGCCATACCTGATGGAATCATTTTCTAGTAACAGGCTTGCGAGCCTGGATCATGATCTCAATGACCGACTCAGATAAACCATGCTTAGAGAGAACTAAGCATTCAATCTCCAAGCAGTCAGCTTCAGAAAAACAAGATTTGGAAGAAGGAATGGACCCTGAGTTAGAAGGTCCTTCCTCAGAGGCAACCTCCAAGGTGGAAGAGATGACATCTTCACTAGGTCTGCATACCAGATCCTGCGAGGCCATGCTCTCTCCTGTTTGATAAGAGCAATGAGTCATGGAAGGAGAGCAAATGGAGGAAACAGGTATGTTAGATTGAAATCCCAAGGAATCGCAGAGCATCTATTATGGCGGCCTGCGGATCTCTTGACCTTGAACCGTACCTTGAAAGCTTGGCATTCTGCCGAGACGCCATCATATCCAACTCCAGCACCCCCTATTTGAGGGTTAATCTGGAGAACACCTCCGGATGGAGAGCCCCCCTTTACCGGGGATGAAATGTCTGCTCAGGAAATCCGCTTCCCAGTTGTCCACTCCTGGAATGTGGATGGCAGATAGACAATAATTGTGAGTTTCCGCCCACTGAACAATCCGAGCCACCTCCTTCATGGCTAAGGAACTCTGAGTTCCTCCCTGGTGGTTGATGTAAACCACTGAGATGATGTTGTCCGACTGGAACCTGATAAACCAGGCTAAGGACAACTGAGGCCAAGCCATCAGAGCATTGTAAATCGCTCTCAACTCCAAGATGTTTATGGAAAGAGCAGACTCCTCCCGAGTCCATAGTCCCTTCGCCTGTAAGGAGTCCCAGACTGCTCCCCAGCTCAGCAGGCTGGCGTCCGTGGTCACAATCACCCAGGAAGGTCTCTGGAAGTATGTGCCCTGAGACAAAAGTTCCTGAGAAGGCCACCACAGAAGAGTCTCTTTTGTCGACTGATCTAGATCTATCCTCTGAATGGTCTCCGTTCCATAGACTGAGCATGCAGAACTGCAGAGCTCTCAAATGGAATTGAGCAAAGGGAATAATGTCCATGGAAGCGACCATCAGACCAATTACCTCCATAAATTGAGCCACTGATTGTCGAACAGTAGACTGCAGAGAGAGGCAAGAGAAAAGAACTTTGGATTTTCTGACCTCCTTCAGAGGTGCCTGAGGTTTAGTCAAAAATAACTGTCTTTTTTTTACATTATATTTTTATTGAGGTTGTAAAATTCAAACACAATAGCAAGGTTACAGTGCAAATATGAACAGCAGCATTTGTCCGCACATTTACAGGACTGTCATCAGGATCAATCATACATATAAAGAATTGTACATGCAGTAAAGTTTTTTTAAATTAAACAGTATAATGGAAAAGGATATCAACATTTAGATATAAGTTCAACTAGTTAAAAATGGATAACCTAGATGATCAGTAATCCACCTCTTTAATATTTCTTAGTAGTTGCTATATATATGTGATATACCCTCTTCCAACAAATGAGGCCACTCTTGGGTCTCAGGTAATCAAGCGATAACTGTATATAAGAGGGAAGCTTATCAACAATATTGTGGGTCCACATGACTGTAGTTATAAACAATGAATAAAAATAATTAAATTTCTTACAGAATCTATAGGATATATTTTCCTTAGCCTATCCATATAAGCAATGTGGGGGGGGGGACACACAAACGGATTCAGCAATCTTGCGAGAACTAGTTAGTCGCTATATATAGTTCAGAACTATCTAAAAGATATCTTGAGTATTATTAAAAAAATGACTGTATGCCTAGCTAAGGGCAGTAGTACAATATCATATATTTAACATATTATCTTAGATGAATTAAAATCGTCAGCAGTGAAATCGTACATAATCAGTAGGGTCAAAGCTAAATATGGACTAAACATTCTACTTAGTGGGCTAACTGTTGTTGGATCATATATAAAAGTATGACATAGCGAGATGGAAATGATGGTGGGATATGTCTAACTGGATTCAGGATAACCAATATCAGTCAAAAGGTATACTCCAAGATATAAGTAGAATATAAACTGTATGGGGCTAAGAGCCTATCTCCCAGGATCGTTTACTTCAGTAAACTTTAGTGGGGGGATCGAACGCTTGTAATATCTAGCTGAGGGCTAGTGTTCTATATGAATTTTGAAACCTCCGAATATACAAGAGGCCTCACTGGAAAGCATAGTGTAAACTAGTAGAGTATAGCAGATAAGCAAAGTATGCCACAAACTATGTGGTGTTATATAAAATTATATAAAATATGGACTCCAAAGAGAGGTTGTTATGTAGCGTGTATAGAGAGCTCTGAAGAGAGTCATGTAAAAAATGAACCTGTACACATATATAAATACTTATCCAGCTAACATTAGATTTAAACTCCGAATGCCACTAGTGTGATAGACTTCGGTCCCGCTGTCTCGGCCGCTGACAGCAGAACGGTCAATACCTCTGTTTTAGGGCAAACAGTACATTTTTAGATACAGTATGTAACTATTGCTTTAAGATCTGCATCAGCTCTTAAGCTATACAACTTGGGGTTGAATATGTATATGTATTGGAAAATCTCAAGGAAATTCTCAGTATTAGTCCTATACTTGTACATGTGGCTTCCAAACATAATGAGAAGTAATAGTGTTCTGGAAAACTTATATCAACTGATGCTGTAAAAAACATATAAAAGGGAGATAACTAGTGTAAGACGTAAGTCCACTAAATATTAAACAATCTTCACAAACAAGTCTTAAACTGTAAGTAATATAAAGCTGGACTATAAAACCTGCACAAATTTGTAAAAGTTGTATAGAGATTGTACAGTAAATTGGAAACAATTTGGTAGATCTCACCAGTATTTATATATATATATATATATATATATATATATATATATATATATATATATATATATATATATATATATATAGTGCATGCAAGCATATACTAAGCAAGAATCTCAGGTTTATGACCTTCATAAAATCCAATACATTTGTTAATATACTAACTCTCAGAAGTGGCATTTATGGGGTCGTTTTATTGTGGACATGCTGAAGGAGCAAGTCTCTAAACAGGAAGAAAGTTTAGCTTCATCCGATGCCAATTTTTATTTGGGGCATTATAGTAGGTAGAAGTTCAGCAATCTTGGTGAATATAAGAGGGATAGTATGGGCCTTATGAACTAAACAGAATGGACCCAAATACTTCTCCAGACCAGTCCAACGTAGTGTTAGGTTTAGACTTTTGGCGGTGTCCAGAGCTTGGGGTGCTATGGTAGGTGTTATAGCTTGGGTTGCCGTGACATTGGATGTTATTATTTGGGTAGGAGCCATGAAACACAATTCCCATGATTGTTCTAGGGGGGTTGTGAAGTTGAGTGTGCTGTATATTCACCTCTTCTTTATCAACGCTCACTGGAGGGTTCTGGGTTTGCCTGGTGGTGTATTTCTCACTTGTGCTCAGAACACATTCTTCTGACTCATGGATATATTCTCTCAACTCCCTTAAATAACAGGATTGGGTAGAGCAGTCTGAGTTCAGTAAACTAAAATAAAATGCTGTTATGCGAGGCACCACTTGTCGCATCTGCCTCTTTAGGTCTATCATGTGGTATTGGAGGAGATCCAGTATCTCTGCTTCCCAGGTCTCAAGTGTGCCCATGGTATACAGTAGAGTCTGAGGATATCAGAATTGTGGCCCAGTTTCCCTCTGGTGTATAATTAACACAATTAGATAGGTGAGACACCACTTTTATAGTGCAATCTATATAGCCAGCGCTGGAAGTTAGGCCATAGTCTAAGAGGTGTAAGCCAGGATGATATGCAGGCCCCTCTCTACTCCTTAAGCTTACTCACTGGTAGGTGCCAGCCGCCTCTCAGCTGTCAAAAATAAGTATTCCAGTTCTATGTGCGAGGCAATCTGTGGTTACATTCGCTTGTTAGCAAATCACCTTGTGGGCACAGAAGATGGCCGCTCCCAGGGGGGGGGCGTTTGCATAAATTACAGCCGTAATTATACAATATCCTCATTACCAAATGCCGGTCTGAGGTCAAAACTGGTTGGTGGTTAGCGATGAAGTTAATTATACTGTAGGTATAATTTTGAGCAGATCTGAGCGGTCAAATAGTCAAGTTTTTGTAGGTTTTTTATCGGAGCTATGGTGTTGTGCGACTGCTCGGTATCTGAGCTTGCTCCGCCCCCAAAAAATAACTGTCTTAAGATAAGGGTGGGGTCATGGACTTTCCATATCCGGAAAGAAAGAAATTTATCAGGTAAGCATCAATTTTGTTTTCTTTCTTAAGATATGGAGAGTCCACAACGTCATCAATTACTAGTGGGATCCAATACCCAAGTTAGAGTACACAGATGACTAGGGAGGGAGAATAAGACAGGCAGACCTAAACAGAAGGCATCATCACTTGAAGAACCTTTCTCCCAAAAGAAGCCTCAGCCAAGGCAAAAGTATCAAATTTGGAAAAAGTATGCAGAGAGGACCAAGTTGCAGCCTTGCAATCTGTTCCACAGAAGCTTCATTTTTGAAAGCCCAAGAAGAGGAGACAGCCCTTGTGGAATGAGCTGTAATTCTCTCAGAAGCTCAATTACGTATTATACAGATATCTATTCTCATTACTGGTCTATCATAAATGTTATATATTTAACACTATATATGTCATATAGTTGTTAGAGTATTTTTATTGGTATAATCCATACTATGCATTATTCATTTTGGGATCTAATATAAGATTCCATATTGGTGTATTGGCTACCATATGTTTGCGCCCCCTAGAGTTAACACTTAGTGTGTTCAGCAAGTGTTTCAATTCTCTCAGAAGGCTGCTGACCAGCAGTCTCAGAAGCAAAACAAATTATACTTCTCAACCAGAGAGAAAGAGAAGTAGCAGTAGTTTTCTGACCTTTATGCTTTCCAGAGAAACAAACAAACAGGGCAGAGGACTGGCAAAAATCCTTAGTTGCCTGTAGGTAGAATTTTAGAGCATGCACAACATCCACGTTGTGCAACAAACATTCGTTATTAGAAGGATTAGTACATAGAGAAGGAACAACAATTTCCTGAATAATATTTCTATCCGAAACCACTTTAGGAAGAAAACCCAACTTAGTATGGAGAACTGCCTTATCAGCATGAAAGATAAGGTAAGGCAAATCACACTGCAAAGCCGAGAGTTCCGAAACTCTCTGAGCAGAAGAAATAGCAAACAGAAACAAAACCTTCCAAGATAACAACTTAATATCTATGGAATGCAATGGCTTAAACGGAGCCTGCTGCAAAACTTTAAGAACAAGGTTAAGGCTCCAAGGAGGAGCAATAGGTTTAAACACAGGTCTGATTCTGACCAAGGCCTGACAAAAAGATTGAACACAAATTTTCATAGATATGAAATCTATTATGTTCCCTAAGAAAACTACCTTAGTAGCTGGAACAAGGGAACTCTTTTCTAGATTCACTTTCCAGCCATGGAAAGTAGAAAAGACAACAAGATCTCTGTATGAGAGTTTGCTTGTTGAAAAGATGGCGTCTGAACCAATATGACGTCCAGGTAGGGCGCCACAGTAATTCTCACTGCCAATAGAGCCCCCAGGACCTTGAGAAGATTCTAGAAGCTGTGGAAAGTGAAAGTGTTTGTCTAGAAAGTCGAATCTCAGGGACTTGTGATGATCCCTGTGGAAGGAAACATGAAGATACGCATCCTTCAGGTCTATGGTTGTCATGAACTGACCCTCTTGGACCAAAGGAAGAATGGAACAAATTGTTTCGATATAGAAGGAAGATACCCAGAGAAACTTATTGAGGCACTTTAGTTCTAGACCCTGTTCCCTTACTGGTACTGGAACAATCACTCCCAGGGAGGAAAATACCCTGAACGCAGTTCAAGTCCTTTAGGTCTATTCTTCTTATCTTGTGGTAGCAAAGACCCTCTTCCACCTGTAATATCAGAAATTATTTCTGCCAGACCAGGTCCAAACAAAGTCTTTCCCTTGTAAGGAAACGCCAGAAGCTTTGCCACAAAGCCCCACGGACTAAGACAGAGAGTCCAGGCATCTTGGCTCCCAATCTAAAAACTTGCATGTTGGAATCAGAAATAAAGGAATTGGCTAGTTTGAGAGCCTTACTCCTATCTTGGATCTCCTCCAACGGAGTCTCTACAAAAAGAGATACAGACAAGGCGTTGCACCAATAAGATGCTGCACTTGCTACAGTGGTAATACAAACCACAGGTTGCTATTGAGGCCTTGATGAACATAAAGCTTCTTCAAATAAGCCTCCAGCTTTTTTGTCCATGGGATCCTTAAAAGAGCAGCTATCCTCTATAGGGATCGTAGTTCTCTTAGCCAGAGTAGAAATAGCCCCTTCTTACTTTAGGCACCGTGCGCCATGAATCTTTAATGTCAACGACAGGAAACATCTTTTCCCTGGCTTTTCCCATTCCTGAGAGATAATCTCCATAGCACGGTCTGGAACAAGAAACACTTCCACAGAGGAAGGAACATCATAGTATTAATTAAGTTTACTAGATTTTTTAGGGTTGACAACGACAGGAGTATCAGAGTCGTCCAAAATAGCCAATACCTCCTTTAACAGTACACAGAGGTGTTCAAGCTTAAATCTGAAGCTTACTTCTTCAGTATCAGATAAAGGAATTATACTGTCTGAATCTGAGATTTCACCCTCCAAAGCTACCGATGTATCCTCCTCATCAGACTTATGAGGGAGAGCAACCTGCGTAGCAGTAGGTGGAGCAGAATCATTACAATATGAATTTCTAATTTTCCTCTTGCGTTTTCCCTTTAGCAAAGGAAAAGCAAATAATGCTGCAGATACCGCAGAAGATACCAGAGCAGCAATTTCTGCAGGCAAATAAATTCCTCCAGGAGACTGAAAGGAACTGCAGGGCACTGTATGTGATGCCATAGAGGCTTGGGACATTTAAGGAGAAAGCTGTGGCATTGCCTGAACAGCATCATCCTGAGAGACATTAGGCTCATAACCAAGAACCTTATCTTTACATTATAAGATGCTTCCTAAACATGAGTAACAAAAATTGCATAGGAGAAATAATTTATGCCTCAAGACATAAAAAAATAATAATCCATAGGAACAGACTCTGTCCTCTATCAGAATTCCGACAAAAAAGACCGAAAAAATATAGCTTGAAAATATTGTACTGTCACTTTAAATCTTATACAGGAATTTAACAAAATTTGTACTGTCACATAAATTTTTACACAGCAATATAAAAATATTAATTGACACTCTTATACAGTGATTTAGTGCTGTTAAATTACTTTTAAAACGGAGCAAATTGCACTCAAGACATAAAAGCTAAACTGTCACTTTAAATTGAAAAACACAGAGCGGTAACTTGAAGCTCTTAGCACTCAAAAAATGCACTTTCCCCTTAACATAGGACCATGAGAGCATATCTTGCTTACTTGTCCCACCGGAAAAGAGACAACCAAAAAAAAAAAAAAAAGAGAGACAGACTTCTGAAGTCGGCTAACATGGCCGACACCGCTACAAAGGAATAACATTTTTCTCTTGCCAAAGCGGAAGAAGCAGAGGCATCTGACCGGTGTTCTGTCGAGAGCTCCAATTCATCAAAAACTCCAATAAAAGTAATGCAGAGAAATTCCTTAAAAGTGCAAGTCTCCTAGACCTAGAAGACAAAAGCACTTACCTGCAGCCTAGCTATCCGGCAGGAGGACAGCTTACAAGGCGTGAAAGGACATACTCCTTACAGAGACCTGTAGACAAAGAAAGAACAGAGTAAATCTACTCTGGCTTTCTATACCATGGGCAGCAAATTTGTTAGAAAACCAAGCAAGGACTACCTCACAACTCTCTAACTGCTTTAAAGCCACCACTACTCTACTGCAGAGATTGACGTGGACTACAGCTATACCCAAAAATCTTGCTTGTAGCGAAAATAAATCCAATTTTTCTTCAGACACCAAACTTCACCTCCTCCATTGACAGAGACAAAGAGAATGACTGGGGATTATGGGTAGGGGAGTGACACTTAACAGCTTTGCTGTGGTGCTCTTTGCCTCCTCCTGCTGGCCAGGAGTGATATTCCCCACTAGTAATTGATGACGTCATGGACTCTCCATATCTTTGGAAAGAAAAGAAAATTTATGCTTACCTGATAAATATATTTCTTTTTTGACACGATGAGTCCACGGATCATCTTAATCACTAATGGGATATTCACCTCCTGGTCAGCAGGAGGCGGCAAAGAGCACCACAGCAAAGCTGTTAAATAGCTCCTCCCTTCCCTCCCACTCCAGTCATTCGACCGAAGTTAAGGATAGAAAGGAAAAACTAAAGTGCAGAGGTGTCTGAAGTTTATAATAACTAACAACCTGTCTTTCAAAAACAGGGCGGGCCGTGGACTCATCGTGTCAAAAAATAAATAAATTTATCAGGTAAGCATAAATTTTCTTTTCAATGGCACGATGAGTCCACGGATCCTCTTAATTACTAATGGGATTCAATACCCAAGCTAGAGTACACAGATGATACGGGAGGGACAAGACAGGGAACCTAAATGGAAGGCACCACTGCTTGAAGAACCTTTCTCCCAAAAGGGGCCTCAGCCGAAGCAAAAGTGTCAAATTTATAGAACTTTGAAAAAGTGTGAAAAGAGGACCAAGTTGCAGCCTTGCAAATCTGTTCCATAGAAGCTTCACTCTTGAATGCCCATGAGGAAGCAACGGCCCTTGTGGAATGAGCCGTAACTCTCTCTGGAGGTTGTTGTCCAGCAGCCTCATATGCAAAACGTACGATACTCTTCAGCCAGAAAGAAAGAGAAGTAGCCGTAGATTTCTGTCCCTTACGCTTTCCTGAGAAAACCACAAACAAAGCAGAAGACAGGCGAAAATCCTTAGTCGCCTGCAGATAAAACTTTAAAGCACGGACCACGTCCAAATTTGTGTAGAAGCCGTTCCTTCTGAGAAGTAGGATTAGGATACAAGGAAGGAACAACAATTTCCTGATTAATGTTCCGATGAGAAACAACCTTAGGAAGAAATCCTAATTTAGTACATAAAACTACCTTATCTGAATGGAAAATAAGGTAAGGGGACTCATACTAAACACAAACAAAACTCTTATTTTGCACAAAGAAACTTTGCTGAAGCTTATAGATATAAAGGGTGATAAGAATAAAAGATTATTTTCACACACAAAACTAAATTAAAATTATTGAATATATTAGTCCAGAAAGAATATTTTGTTAACAAAGGTGTAAAGTCCAAAAAACTTATTTAATAGTTAAACATAAAACTGGTATATATTATTAAAAAATATTTTACTTGGTAAACATTAAAAGTGTAGATAACACTAGACGAGGTTAAAAGTACATCAATACAAAATTTCATTAGTATAAAATTATATAATCGTTAAATTCAAAAGCATCAAATTTTTATGGATACTTCTATATATACTATAACCTGTAATACAAATAAGCAACTAAGTCTCAAAATTAAGATAAAAATAAAATAAAATAAAGCAAATAAAGCAAATCCCAAGTCCGCTCTTCGTCTTAAGAGAGGTGATTTCTTTAGGATTGTTCCTCTCCCAGGGAAGACGATAGCTCCAAAAGAAACTCCAGTTCCTTTCCAGAAAATAAATAGTGGAACACGTAAGCCGTCTTAGTAGAAAAACAGAATCAACTACTTGGGTAGATATCGGCAGCAATTTAACCCAAAGTACATCAGTACTTACACATAGGTAGAGAAATGTCGGCTCCAATTCCCCAGCTCGCCGTCTCTCCAGCAGCACTGATAGAAGCCTCTTGCATCTGCCACCACAGACGCCGTCTGTAAACGAAACTTGGTCGCCGTTCAGAAAAGATAGTTCAATGGAGAAGCCGGTAAGCACCAAAACAAACAGCACCTGCACAGATTTAAAACTACGGAAGTCTTTGGAGTCAAAGTCAGGTGTTACAAACATTCATGTGATCACTGAGCAATGCGTTTCAATTCTTTATCAAGCTCAGTTAACAGGTCCACATCATCGACTATTTATACCCAAATTCTTAAAGGGGCAGCTTGTATTAAGCTTTTGTGGTGATGTCCGGACTTATAGATTTCAACAAATATATACAGATATAGAAGATAGTAATAATTTCTATAAACATAATCAAAGAAAACTCATATTAATTAAAATATATTAGTTATTACATCTATTCATAAAGAATTTTTTGGACAGTTCATTCTCGCGCTAAAAATATTAATTAATAAAAATAGAAATTCATAAGAATAAAACTTAAAGGACTTAAATTCATTCTGTGTGTGAAAATGGAGTACCTAATAAATAATCCTATATTATAAAAGGCCAAGTGTGTTTGTCTGAAGCCGTCATGCGCAGCCGCAGTAGAGACAAACACACTTGGCCTTAGATCCCAGACACCTCGCGCGCACAGCTACCTGATCTGCCGACTGCCAGACAGTGCCTCGAGAAGAAGTGAGCGTGGCCGAGCGTGTGCGGGGGGCGTGGCTGAGCATGAAGGGGGCGTGGTCTAGCGTGAAGACCCGTGAATGGGGCGTGGCCTAGCGTACAGGTCCGTGAAGGGGGCGTGGCTGGGGGCAGGGCCGTGAAAGGCCGTGGAGAGAGCTCAAACAGCTCAAAAGAGGTGAGAGGGGGAGAGAGAAATCAAGGGAAGAGAGAGATCAAGGGGAGAGAGAGAGATCAAGGGGAGAGAGAGAGAGATCAAGGGGAGAGAGAGAGAGAGATCAAGGGGAGAGAGAGAGAGATCAAGGGGAGAGAGAGAGATCAAGGGGAGAGAGAGAGAGAGATCAAGGGGAGAGAGAGAGATCAAGGGGAGAGAGAGAGAGATCAAGGAGAGAGAGAGATCAAGGGGAGAGAGATCAAGGGGAGAGAGAGAGAGAGAGAGAGAGAGACAGGGGAGAGAGAGAGAGAGAGACAGGGGAGAGAGAGAGAGATCAAGGGGAGAGAGAGAGAGAGAGAGAGATCAAGGGGAGAGAGAGAGAGAGATCAAGGGTAGAGAGAGAGAGACAGGGGAGAGAGAGAGAGATCAAGGGGAGAGAGAGAGAGAGATCAAGGGTAGAGAGAGAGAGACAGGGGAGAGAGAGAGAGAGACAGGGAGAGAGAGAGACAGGGGAGAGAGAGAGAGAGAGAGAGAGACAGGGGAGAGAGAGAGACAGGGGAGAGAGAGAGACAGGGGAGAGAGAGAGACAGGGGAGAGAGAGACAGGGGAGAGAGAGAGAGACAGGAGAGAGAGAGAGACAGGGGAGAGAGAGAGAGACAGGGGGAGAGAGAGAGAGACAGGGGAGAGAGAGAGAGAGAGAGACAGGGGAGAGAGAGAGAGACAGGGTAGAGAGAGAGACTGGGGAGAGAGAAAGAAACAGGGGAGAGAGACAGAGACAGAGGGGAGAGAGAGAGAGAGAGAGAGACAGGGGAGAGAGAGAGACAGGGGAGAGAGAGAGAGAGACAGGGGGAGAGAGAGAGAGACAGGGGAGAGAGAGAGAGACAGGGGAGAGGGAGAGAGACAGGGGAGAGAGACAGGGGAGAGAGAGACAGGGGGGAGAGAGAGAGAGAGAGACAGGGGAGAGAGAGAGAGACAGGGGAGAGAGAGAGAGACAGGGGAGAGAGAGAGAGAGAGACAGGGGAGAGAGAGAGAGCGCACAGCTACCTGATCTGCCGACTGCCAGACAGTGCCTCGAGAAGAAGTGAGCGTGGCCGAGCGTGTGCGGGGGGCGTGGCCGAGCATGTGCGGGGGGCGTGGTCTAGCGTGAAGACCCGTGAATGGGGCGTGGCCTAGCGCACAGGTCCGTGAAGGGGGCGTGGCCGGGGGCAGGGCCGTGAAAGGCCGTGGAGAGAGCTCAAACAGCTCAAAAGAGGTGAGAGGGGGAGAGAGAAATCAAGGGAAGAGAGAGATCAAGGGGAGAGAGAGAGATCAAGAGGAGAGAGAGAGAGATCAAGGGGAGAGAGAGAGAGATCAAGGGGAGAGAGAGAGAGAGAGAGAGAGAGAGAGAGATCAAGGGGAGAGAGAGAGATCAAGGGGAGAGAGAGAGAGAGAGATCAAGGAGAGAGAGAGATCAAGGGGAGAGAGATCAAGGGGAGAGAGAGAGAGAGAGAGAGAGACAGGGGAGAGAGAGAGAGACAGGGGAGAGAGAGAGAGATCAAGGGGAGAGAGAGAGAGACAGGGGAGAGAGAGAGAGAGACAGGGAGAGAGAGAGAGAGAGAGAGAGACAGGGGAGAGAGAGAGAGAGACAGGGGAGAGAGAGAGACAGGGGAGAGAGAGACAGGGGAGAGAGAGAGAGACAGGAGAGAGAGAGAGACAGGGGAGAGAGAGAGAGACAGGGGGAGAGAGAGAGAGAGAGAGAGAGAGAGAGAGAGAGAGAGAGACAGGGGAGAGAGAGAGAGACAGGGGAGAGAGAGAGACAGGGTAGAGAGAGAGACAGGGGAGAGAGAGAGAAACAGGGGAGAGAGAGAGAGACAGGGGAGAGAGAGAGAGACAGGGGAGGGAGAGAGAGACAGAGGGGAGAGAGAGAGAGAGAGAGAGAGAGAGAGAGAGAGAGAGAGAGAGAGACAGGGGAGAGAGAGAGACAGGGGAGAGAGAGAGAGAGAGAGACAGGGGGAGAGAGAGAGAGACAGGGGAGAGAGAGAGAGAGACAGGGGAGAGGGAGAGAGACAGGGGAGAGGGAGAGAGACAGGGGAGAGAGAGAGAGACAGGGGGGAGAGAGAGAGACAGGGGAGAGAGAGAGAGACAGGGGAGAGAGAGAGAGACAGGGGAGAGAGAGAGAGAGACAGGGGAGAGAGAGAGAGAGAGAGACAGGGGAGAGAGAGAGAGACAGGGGAGAAAGAGAGAGAGACAGGGGAGAGAGAGAGAGAGAGGGGAGAGAGAAGGAGAGAGGGAGAGAGTAAGAGAGAGGGAGAGAGAAAGAGAGAGGGGAGAGAGAAAGAGAGAGGGGAGAGAGAGAGGGTAGCGAGAGAGAGGGGAGAGAGAGAGAGAGAGAGAGAGAGAGGGGAAAGAGAGAGAGAGGGGAGAGAGAAAGAGAGAGGGGAGAGAGAAAGAGAGAGGGAGAGAGTAAGAGAGAGGGAGAGAGAAAGAGAGAGGGGAGAGAGAAAGAGAGAGGGGAGAGAGAAAGAGAGAGGGGAGAGAGAAAGAGAGAGGGGAGAGAGAGAGGGGAGAGAGAGAGAGGGGAGAGAGAGAGGGGAGAGAGAGAGAGAGGGGGGAGAGAGAGAGGGGAGATAGAGAGAGAGAGTGGGGGGAGAGAGAGAGAGGGGAGAGAGGGAGAGGGGAGAGAGAGAAAGAGAGAGGGGAGATAGAGAGGGAGAGAGAGAGCGCAAAAGAGGGGGGGAGAGAGAGAGCGCAAAAGAGGGGGGAAGAGAGAGAGCGCAAAAGAGGGGGGAGAGAGAGAGTGCAAAAGAGAGGGGGGAAGAGAGAGTGCAAAAGAGAGGGGGGAGAGAGAGAGCTCAAAAGAGAGGAGGAGAGAGAGCGCAAAAGAGAGGGGGGAGAGAGAGAAAGCAAAAGAGAGTGGGAGGGAGAGAATGCAAGGGGTGGGACCACTGTACTGCAAAAAATGGCCCGTGTGAACGGGCTTTAGGACTAGTAGTCATTATAATTTAATATTTATACCCTAGGAATTATTTAAAATTCATATTAATTTTTATCCGTATTCCATAAATACTCCCAAATTAAAATCTAAATTTAACCCATTTGGGTATAGGGTTTTTAAATCAAAGATCCATTTGGCTTCTAATTTTAACAATTCTTTCCTAACATCACTTCCCCTCCAACTTGGTTTAATCCTATCTATAATAGTGTATGTAAAATGGTTTAGATGTCCTTTATTACATTCTTTGAAATGTTTAGGTACAGGTAAGTCTTGATTTCTAATTTTGTCCATATTTTAATCCGAGTTTATATGTTCTCTTATTCTATCCCTAGCGGGGCGTTCTGATTCTCCAATATATTGAACCCCACATAAGCATTCAATTAGATACACTGTTAGAATCTGTACATCTAAATGTACCATTGACCTTATACTCTTTACCTGTTATATTTGAAGCAAATGTCTCTCTTTTTTGCGTGTTGGCAGCCTTTACACTTCAAGCATGGGAAAAAAACCTTTTATGTCATTTCCTTTAAGATCTATATTTACCATATTTTTAATATTAGCTTTACTTTTCATATCTGTTGGGGCCAACATATTCTTTAGATTTTTTTTCTTCTTATATACAAATTGGGGACATGAAGGTAAAAGAGGGCCTAAAACCTCATCTGACTGCAGAATTGGCCAATGTTTACATATAATCTTCTCAATCTTATACGTTTCACTATTAAATTTAGCGACAAAGGGAATAAAGATAGTGTTATCTTGTTTCTTTAATTCTTTTTTAGGCTTACTTACTAGCAGATTATCTCTATCTGTCTCTAAAGCCTCCTTTTTGGATTGATCAATTAAAGTGGAACTATATCCCCTTTCTAGGAATTTCCTCTCTAGTATTTTAGATTGTATTAGAAAATCTTCTTCTTTTTGGCAGTTTTTTCTAATTCTTTTAAACTGATTTAAAACAGTTAAACATGAATATAGCTGTTAGCATTGACCTCCTTAAAATTAGTTTTGCTACTAAAATGACCATTATCTACACTTATCTCCAAATCTAAAAATATAATTTTGTCTTTGCTTATTTCATATGTAAAGTTCAAATTCTTTTCATTTATGTTCATCCTGGAAAAAAAAAACATTCTAAATCCTCACGGGGTCCTCTCCAGACAATAACGATATCGTCTATGTACCGTTTAAAAAGGACCAGATTTGCCCCCAGATCAGTAGAATAAAAAGATTTGTTCCCATAAACCCATAAAAAGGTTTGCATAACTAGGGGCAAATCAGGTCCCCATGGCTGTGCCACATCGTTATAGATAGAATTTTCATTCAAAATAAAAATAGTTATGATTTAAAATACATTTTATACCCTCTAAAATGAACTCTTTCTTTTCTTGTTTGAGACAAGTATCTTGATATAAGTAAAATTTAACTGCCTCTAAACCATCTTCATGTCTAATGCTGGTGTACAAAGAGGAAACATCACAGGTTGCTAAAAGCAAACCTTTTTCCCAGGTCAAAGTATTAAAGAGTTTTAAGTCGAGTCCTTTAGAAAACTTGGAAGTTTCTTTACATAACCCTGCAAATAAAAATCTATATACTCTGACAAATTTGATGTAATTGATTTTATACCTGATATAATAGGCCTACCAGGTGGGGCTGATATTGATTTGTGTATTTTTGGCAAACAGTATAGTAAAGGGATACGTGGGGTTTGTTGTATTAGATATGTAGCCTCCTTTTCATTTAAAATCTTATCTTCTCTTTGCTTTATCAACCAACTTCTTTAATTCAATAGAGTACCTCTCTGTAGGGTCCTTTAGTAGAATCTCATATGTACTCCCATCCTGAAGTAGATTATTACCCATATCTAAATATTTATCCCTATCCATTACAACTATCCCCCCTCCCTTATCCGCAGGCTTCAACACAACCTCTTTATTACTTTCTAAGGCTTTAATTTCAGTGGCTTGTTTTTTTGATATATTCCATTTAATTTTTTCAGATTTTTCTAAACTGATGTTTTGGATTTCTTTGGTCACTAGTTTTTCAAAAGTTTCTAAGTGACACCCATTAATATGTTTGGGGTAAAATTTCGACTTTTTCTTTAAATTTGTAAGTACATATTCATCACTTTCCCTAACGTTAGCCTGTCACCTTTCATATGGGCTCCTTAGGAACCATTTCTTTACAGTTAAATTCTTTATATATTTATGGGCATCAATGAAAACTTCAAATTTATTAAGTCTTCTAGAGGGAGCAAAGGATAAACATTTGTCTAGAACTTCTGTTTGTTTTTCTGTCAGTTGGATCTTAATTAAATTGTAAATCCCACTTTTCTTTTCCACATCAGTTTAGAAAAATCAGGACCCCGTGAGGATTTAGAATGTTTTTTTTCCAGGATGAACATAAATGAAAAGAATTTGAACTTTACATATGAAATAAGCAAAGACAAAATTATATTTTTAGATTTGGAGATAAGTGTAGATAATGGTCATTTTAGTAGCAAAACTAATTTTAAGGAGGTCGATGCTAACAGCTATATTCATGCTACAAGTTGTCATCATGACACATGGAAAAACAATATCCCCAAAAATCAGTTTAAAAGAATTAGAAAAAACTGCCAAAAAGAAGATTTTCTAATACAATCTAAAATACTAGAGAGGAAATTCCTAGAAAGGGGATATAGTTCCACTTTAATTGATCAATCCAAAAAGGAGGCTTTAGAATCAGATAAAGATAATCTGCTAGTAAGTAAGCCTAAAAAAGAATTAAAGAAACAAGATAACACTATCTTTATTCCCTTTGTCGCTAAATTTGAGAAGATTATACGTAAACATTGGCCAATTCTGCAGTCAGATGAGGTTTTAGGCCCTCTTTTACCTTCATGTCCCCAATTTGTATATAAGAAGAATAAAAATCTAAAGAATATGTTGGCCCAAACAGATATACAAAGTAAAGCTAATATTAAAAATATAATAAATAAAAATGTGTGGTAGTGCACAATTAAACTCTCAAATTCCAACACTCACAAACTGTGCTGGCTGTCCCAAATAATATACAATGCAATGAGAAAGAAGGATTGAGCGAAATTTATCAGTCAATCAAAGAGGGACACAGGCCGCACTTAGTTAACCAGAGTTTTATTTACTATGTAATTCTGAACAACCGTAAATCAGAACGTCTACCCTCCACCCTATTCCTTTAAACCGGAATACACACCAATTAAAAATACACAGGTTTTAGAACAGGCTGGCCAGCTATTCATTGAAATATATCTCACAAACATCCATGCACCATATACATAGTATCACAAATATACATAATATCTAAACTGCAATTGTAGCTAGGGAGACAAGTAAATAGGGAACTTTGTGATCAAAAAAAGTCCGTCGGTTATTACGGGGCCCCAAAGTTGCAGCTGTTATTAACAAGTAATTGTTCAGTTTCCAAGCTCTTAGTGTATAAACACGCTCTGGATCTGGACACAATGTATTTACTTTTGCACAATGTAACAGCTTGATTGCAGAATTTATGCTTGTGATTTCTTTTTATGGGCAAACTTGTGTGTGATATACATGCGGTGTCTTTCTGAAGATTAACGCACAATGTACCCTGGCGGGACAGACCCGGCTGTCAGCCGCAAGACTTTAAAGCCAATATAAAGGACTATTTATTCAGTACCTGTTGTAGCAGTTTAGGCAGTGAAAGAGTCTTTGTTACTGCAGTAGGGCTGCTTCACTTGCTTACCGCCATGTACCCTTCAGCGTTTCAACGTTCCTCAGTAAAATTCAAATACCGCTGGCTCTGTTCTCCGCTGCTCACAGCTGTTCACCTGTCGTGCTTTGCTCAATCATGACGCGTTTCTCCCCTCCCACATAGGGCTGAGTGTCGGGGCCTCATCAGATGTGTGTCTTGGGGGGTGTGTCTCAGGCTTTATATTGCCATCGGTTACCAGTACCTCCCCCTCTCTTTCACAGCACTATTTTTTCTATATAGCTACAAAACAAAACCGTGTCTTCCAATCGGTGTCAAACCGCACAGAAAGGAACTGATCATTAATATTTACAATATATACACACAGAGATAGATTTGGCTAATGCTAGCTAAGAATTAGATCGCAACATATTACGGATTCTTACAATTTTGTAGTTACAAATTTATAGGTGCACCTCCGCTACTAAATGCAT
This sequence comes from Bombina bombina, assembly GCF_027579735.1. NCBI lineage: Eukaryota > Metazoa > Chordata > Amphibia > Anura > Bombinatoridae > Bombina > Bombina bombina. The sequence goes on along the minus strand of NC_069499.1, from coordinate 1,464,127,700 downwards.
TACTTTTTACCTCTATTTACTAATTTTAAATATAGTTATATAGCCATTATATTCTTTTTAAGTTAAAAAACCTTTCTATTGATGAACATTAAGGCCTGCATTATTTTGTAGTAAGAAAGTATATGGTGCATCTTGAATATCACTGCCTTCTTTTAACCAAATACATTTTAAACATAAGTTAACCCTTTTTGCTTATACGCACTTTAGATAAGGAGAGTTATTTATAAGAAATGTGCATACTCTATTTTTTCATTTAAGCCCATTGGGCTTAAGGTGTTTAACCTAAAAATCCACCTTGATTCATGCTGCAAGATGATTTTGTCTAGGTGACCACCCCGTCTATTCTGTTTTAACTGTTCAATGCCCATTATTTGCAACTTCGTGTGATCTGAATTATGGTAGATTTTAAAGTGCCTTGCTACTGGGCTATCTGTGTCTTCATTTTTGATGTCGTCTCTATGCTCTCGGATTCTACTTTTGAACTCTCTAGTAGTTTTCCCTACATAGAATCTGGGACATGAACAGTTAAGCAGGTATATTACGTTTTTAGAGGTGCATGATATCCTTTCTCTTACATGATACACCTTGCCCCTAGTTGGGGTGCTAAAAGTGGCAGATCTTTTAACAAATGGACAGTACACGCAGTGTCCACATGGTACACTGCCTGCTTTATGTTGTGACGCTGTTAACCAATTTTTGGTTACCTCTTTTTTAAATTCGCTGTGTACTAGCATGTCCTTTATGCTTGGGGCCCTTCTCGCCGTCAATAATGGATACTCTGATATGCATCCTCTAATATATCTCACAGATGTTTGTGAGATATATTTCAATGAATAGCTGGCCAGCCTGTTCTAAAACCTGTGTATTTTTAATTGGTGTGTATTCCGGTTTAAAGGAATAGGGTGGAGGGTAGACGTTCTGATTTACGGTTGTTCAAAATTACATAGTAAATAAAACTCTGGTTAACTAAGTGCGGCCTGTGTCCCTCTTTAATTGACTGATACATTTCGCTCAATCCTTCTTTCTCATTGCATAATATTAAAAATATGGTAAATATAGATCTTAAAGGAAATGACATAAAAGGTTTTTTTCCCATGCTTGAAGTGTAAAGCCTGCCAACATGCAAAAAAGAGAAAGACATTTGCTTCAAATATAACAGGTAAAGAGTATAAGGTCAATGGTACATTTAGATGTACAGATTCTAACAGTGTATCTAATTGAATGCTTATGTGGGGTTCAATATATTGGAGAATCAGAACGCCCCGCTAGGGATAGAATAAGAGAACATATAAACTCGGATTAAAATATGGACAAAATTAGAAATCAAGACTTACCTGTACCTAAACATTTCAAAGAATGTAATAAAGGACATCTAAACCATTTTAAATACACTATTAAAGATAGGATAAAACCAAGTTGGAAGGGAAGTGATGTTAGGAAAGAATTGTTAAAATTAGAAGCCAAATGGATCTTTTATTTAAAAACCCTATACCCAAATGGGTTAAATTTAGATTTTGATTTGGGAGTATTTATGGAATACTGATAAAAATTAATATGAATTGATTTTTCTTCAATCTTTAATATTTCTTTTTGAAAAAAAACTCTTTTTGGAAATTTTAAATAATTCCTAGGGTATAAATATTAAATTATAATGAATATTATTTATTAGGTACTCCATTTTCACACACAGAATGAATTTAAGTCCTTTAAGTTTTATTCTTATGAATTTCTATTTTTATTAAATAATATTTTTAGCGCAAGAGTGAACTATCCAAAAAATTATTTATGAATAGATGTAATAACTAATATATTTTAATTAATATGAGTTTTCTTTGATTATGTTTATAGAAATTATTACTATCTTCTATATCTGTATATGTTTGTTGAAATCTATAAGTCTGGACATCACCACAAAAGTTTAATACAAGCTGCCCCTTTAAGAATTTGGGTATGAATAGTCGATGATGTGGACCTGTTAACTGAGCTTGATAAAGAATTGAAACACGTTGCTCAGTGATCACATGAATGTTTGTAACACCTGACTTTGACTCCAAAGACATCCGTAGTTTGAAATCTGTGCAGGTGATGTTTGTTTTGGCGCTTACCTGCTTCTCCATTGAACTATCTTTCCTGAACGGCGACCAAGTTTTGTTTCCAGATGGCGTCTGTGGTGGCAGGTGCAAGAGGATTCTATCATTGCTGCTAGAGAGATGTACTTTGGGTTAAATTGCTGCCGATATCTACCCAAGTAGTCGATTCTGGTTTTCTACTTAGACGGCTTACGTGTTCAACTATTTATCTTCTGGAAAGGAACTGGAGTTTCTTTTGGAGCTATCGTCTTCCCTAGGAGAGGAACAATCCTAAAGAAATCACCTCTCTTAAAACGAAGAGCGGACTGGGGATTTGCTTTATTTATTTATTTTGAGACTTAGTTGCTTATTTGTATTACAGGGTATAGTATATATAGAAGTATCCATAAAAATTTGATGCTTTTCTATTTAACGATTATGTAATTTTATACTGATGTAATTTTGTATTGCTGTACTTTTAACCTCGTCTAGTGTTATCTACACTTTTAATGTTTACCAAGTAAAATATTTTTTAATAATATATACCAGTTTTATGTTTAACTATTAAATACGTTTTTTGGACTTTACACCTTTGTGAACAAAATATTCTTTCTGGACTAATATATTCAATAATTTTAATTTAGTTTTGCGTGTGAAAATAATCTTTTATTCTTATCACCCTTTATATCTATAAGCTTCAGCAAAGTTTCTTTGCGCAAAATAAGAGTTTTGTTTATGTTTGGTACCTAATTTTTTTGGAGGTTTTGGGAGTACCTCCTTCTTATTTTTTGTTTGCTTATAGGCCGCTGTGCGCTAGTCTTTACCTCTTGTTTGTGTAAGGGGACTCATACTGCAATGCCGAGGGCTCTGACACTCTACAAGCAGAAGAAATAGCAACAAGAAATAAAACTTTCCAAGATAACTTAAAATCTAAGGAATGCCTAGGCTCAAACGGAGCCCCTTGAAGAACTTTGAGAACTAAACAGACTCCATGGAGAAGTAACTGTTTTGAACAAAGGCCTGATGCTGACCAAGGCCTGACAAAATGATTGTACATCTGGGACATCCGCCAGACTTTAGTGTAATAAAATAGATAAGGCCAAGATTTGAACCTTTCACCAAACCTTCTTGGAGAAAAGACAAAATTCTAGGAATCCTAACTCTACTCCATGAGTAGCCCTTGGATTCACACCAATAGAGATATTTGCGCCATCTCTTATGGTAAATCCTTCTAGTAACAGGCTTGCGAGCCTGAATCATGGTCTCTATGACCGAGTCAGAAAAACCCTGCTTGGATAAAATTAAGCGTTCAATCTCCAAGCAGTCAGCTTCAGAGAAACTAGATTCAGGTGAAGGAAGGGCCCTTGAATTAGAAGGTCCTTCCTTAACGGAAGTCTCCAAGGTGGCAGAGACCACCAGATCTGCATACCTAATCCTGCGAGGCCAAGCAGGAGCAATGAGGATCACGGATATCCTCTCCTTGATTCGAGCAATGACCCGAGGAAGAAGTGCAAATGGAGGAAATAGGTATGCTAGACTGAAGGTCCAAGGAACCGCCAGAGCATCTATCAGTTCCGCCTGGGGGTCCCTGGACCTCGACCAGTATCTCGGGAGCTTGGCATTCTGTTGAGATGCCATGAGATCTAATTCGGCTGACCCCACTTGAGTATCAGGCTGGAGAACCCTTCCGGATGGAGTTCCCACTCCCCCGTATGAAAGGTCTGCCTGCTCAGGAAGTCCGCCTCCCAGTTGTCCACCCCTGGAAGTGGATCACTGACAGGCAACAAGAGTGGGTCTCCTCCCACTGAATTATCTTGGTTACCTCTGTCATCGCTAAGGAACTCCTCGTTCCTCCCTGATGATTGATGAAAGCCACTGAAGTTATGTTGTCCGACTGGAACCTGATAAACTTGACCGAGGCTAACTGAGGCCAGGCCAGAAGAGCATTGAAGAGCGCTCTTAGCTCCAGGATGTTTAAAGGAAGAACAGACTCTGACTGAGTCCAAACTCCCTGAGCCTTTAGGGAACCCCAGACTTCTCCCCACCCTAGAAGGCTGGCGTCTGTTGTCACAATCACCCAAGATGGTCTGCAAAAGCAGGTTCCCTGGGAGAGATGATCCAGAGACAACCACCATTGAAGAGAATCCCTTGTCTCCTGCTCCAGTAGTATTCGAGGAGACAAGTCCGCATAATCTCCGTTCCATTGCCTGAGAATGTTTAACTGCAAAGGTGTGGGAAACAATTTATATTGCCCAGGGATCCTGAACATCTCGAACCCAAGCCTGAGCGAAGAAAGAAAGTCTGCCCCCTACAAGATTCGGTCCCGGATCGGGGGCATGCCCTTCATGCTGATTGGGTCTCCATGCAGGCTTAGCCTGTTCCTGTTTGGAAGCAGTAGAGGAAGAATTCCCCTTGAAATTTCGAAAGGAACGAAAATTGTTTTGTCGTCCTTTTTGTTTGTTTCTCTTATCCTGAGGGAGAAGATGACCCTTACCTCCAGAGATATCAGAGATAATCTCCGACAGGCCAGTTCCAAATAAGGTTTTCCTGTAAGGAATAGCTAGAAGCTTAGACTTAGAGGACACATCTGCAGACCAAGGCTTTAACCATAAGGCTCTGCGAGCTAGAATAGAGAAACCCGAAATCTTTGCTCCCAGTTTGATAACTTGAAGGGAAGTATCCGTAATAAAGGAATTTGCTAGTTTAAGAGCTTTTATCCTATCCCAACGCATCGAACCAATATGCTGCCACACTAATGACGGTAGCAATGCACACAGCTGGCTGCCATTGCAAGCCCTGGTGCACATACATCTTTTTATGTAAACCCGCTAACTTCTTGTCCATAGGGTCTTTGAAGGCACAACTATCCTCTATGGGAATAGTAGTTCTCTTAGCTAAGGCTTCTTCCACCTTGGGAACTATTTGCCAAGCCTCCTTAATTAATAAATGGAGGTATTCCAGCTTAAACTCGAAAGAAATTACTTCAGATACATGTATTACAGTCTGAGATCTTGTCCTCAGATACTACCGAAGAATCTTCCTCTTCAGGCTTCAGGAAAGAAACATTCGGAAAACTTATTCACTGATGGAACACATTTCCCCTTGCGCCTTCCCCGCAGCATGAGGAAAAAAATGGCAAGATAACTCCAGAAGGAGTTTGCGATGAAGCGCAGGGCACTGCATGTGAGGGCTATAAAAAGGAAATTTATGCTTACCTGATAAATTTATTTCTTTTACGATACGATGAGTCCAGGGATTTCATCCTTACTTATGGGATATCGCCTCCTGGTCAGCAGGAGGAGGCAAAGAGCACCACAGCAGAGCTGTATATATAGCTCCTCCCTTCCCTCCCACTCCAGTCATTTGACCAAAGTTAGGAAGAGAAAGGAAAAGCTAAGGTGCAGAGGTGACTGAAGTTTAACAAAAATAAAGACCTGTCTTAGAAAAACAGGGTGGGCCGTGGACTCATCGTATTGTAAAAGAAATAAATTTATCAGGTAAGCATAAATTTCCTTTTCTTTTACAAGATACGATGAGTCCACGGATTTCATCCTTACTTATGGGATACAATACCAAAGCTATAGGACACGGATTAAAGGGAGGGACAAGACAGGAAACCTAAATGGAAGGCACCACTGCTTGAAGAACCTTTCTCCCAAAAACAGGCTCGGACGAGGCAAAAGTATCAAATTTGTAAAATTTGGAAAAAGTGTGAAGAGACGACCAAGTTGCAGCCTTGCAAATCTGTTCAACCGAAGCATCATTTTTAAATGCCCATGAGGAAGCCACAGCCCTAGTGGAACGAGCCGTAATTCGTTCAGGAAGCTGCTGTCCAGCAGTCTCATATGCAAAATGGATGATACTCTTCAGCCAAAAAGAAAGAGAGGTAGCCGTAGCTTTCTGACCCCTAAGTTTCCCAGAAAAAACAACAAATAATGAAGATGATTGACGAAAATCCTTAGTCGCCTGCAAGTAGAACTTCAAGGCACGGACTACGTCCAGATGATGTAACAGACGCTCCTTCTTAGAAGAAGGATTAGGACACAATGAAGGAACAACAATTTCCTGATTAATATTTTTGTTGGAAACAACCTTAGGAAGAAAACCAGGAGAATCACATTGAAATGCCGAAAGCTCAGAAACTCTGCGAGCAGAAGAAATAGCAACCAAAAATAAAACTTTCCAAGATAGCTTAATATCTATGGAATGCATAGGTTCAAACGGAACCCCTTGAAGAACATTAAGAACTAAATTCAAACTCCAAGGAGGAGCAATTGGTTTAAACACAGACCTAATTCTAGTCAGAGCCTGACAAAAGGATTAAACATCTGGAACATCTGCCAGATGTTTGTGTAACAAAATAGACAAAGCAGAAATCTGTCCCTTTAAGGAACTTGCTGACAACCCTTTCTCCAATCCTTCTTGGAGAAAAGACAAAATCCTGGGAATCCTAACCCTACTCCATGAGTAGCCCTTGGATTCGCACCAATAAAGATATTTACGCCATATCTTATGGTAAATCTTTCTAGTAACAGGCTTACGTGCCTGAATCAAAGTATCAATGAACGATCAGAGAACCCACGCTTAGCTAAAATCAAGCGTTCAATCTCCAAGCAGTTAGCTGCAGATAAACTAGATTTGGATGATGGAAGGGTCCCTGTATTAGAAGGTCCTTCCGCAACGGAAGCATCCACGGTGGCTGAGATGACATGTCCACCAGATCGGCATACCAAGTCCTGCAAGGCCACGCCGGAGCAATGAGGATCACCAAAGCCCTCTCCTGTTTGACTCGAGGAATCACCCGGGGAAGGAGAGCAAATGGAGGGAACACATAAGGCAATTATGTACCAGATTCTGGAGCAGTAAAACAGCTATGTGTAAAATCATTCCCTAGGTAAATTAAATACTAGGGAATGATTTTTATGTTTTTATGTCTGCAGAATTAACATTAAGAGGATTGTTAATTAAGAGGGTCATCTGGGCTATTTTTTTTTGCCAAAATCAATGTGACATATTGTCCTATAATGGATACGTTAGCTTAGCAGCTCACTCTTACCAGTAACGCTGGGCAATGTGGACGTGGTGGCTGCCTGGTGTCAGCTGCAGCAGCTCTCCTTTTTACCACTAAGCAGGAAATGTTTCAGAACGTTGCCATGGTAACCCACGGCAACGCTCTGATTTACAACTTTAATCAGTCTGGAGGGAGGAGTAATGTAGAAGTAGACATCATATGAAGGATGGGGGGCCGCGGGGGTCAGAAAATTTAAGAAAAAAAAGCTCATTAAACACTGCCCTTATCCTTCCGTTACTAACAGGAAGTATACAGTGAAAAGCTAAGTGTAGTAGCAGAGTGCGCAAGCCAAATTGGCGCCACTCGAAGCTCCGCCCATCATGGGCGTTACCAAGGCAAACTCCTGGTCGCCATTATTAATGCAAAGGAGCCCCTTCAAAAAGTTAAGCCACCAATAGGAAACTAAACAGACTGTAAGTCTGGAGCCAAAATGGGTCTGTCGCTTGCTAGACAGCAGCTTAGCCCTCTAAGAAACAAACATTCACCTCATTCTGAGCCGTTTCTTTTTTATTTCCACAGACCTAGAGATTTAAGCTCAGAGTGTCCAAATTCTCCTCCCTCTATAAATAGGAGTCTCTATGTCCCATAAATAAAGTGCTCCACTTCCTCTGAGATCTTTCCCCAGACCCAGAATAAAAAGTCAGCACTTATCTTTTAAATCTGCCAGACAGCAAGGCAGATCAGAGAAATACTTCAGCACCCTGGCTTGTTTGCACGTTACCTAAGGACCACTGCCCAGGTCCTCAAAAAATCATCAAAAGGAAGCAGGCAGGTAACAGCAAATTCACTATAATTTATTATTATAAGACAAAAAAGGTGACGTTTCGGGACCTTAATCCCTTAATCATACTAGCAAGGCAGCCCATCAGGTTTGAGAGGTCATCTCCCTCACTTACGGCTAGATTTAGAGTTCTGCGGCCAAAGGGGTTCATTAGCTACGCATGCTTTTTTTTCCCCGCACCTTTTAAATACCGCTGGTATTTAGAGTTCACAGAAGGGCTGCGTTAGGCTCCAAAAAAGGAGCGTAATAGCATATTTACCGCAACTGCAACTCTAAATACCAGCGGTGCTTACGGACGCGGCCAGCTTCAAAAACGTGCTCGTGCATGATTCCCCCATAGGAAACAATGGGACAGTTTGAGCTGAAAAAAAACCTAACACCTGCAAAAAAGCAGCGTTCAGCTCCCCATTGTTTCCTATGGGGAAACACTTCCTAAGTCTGCACCTAACACTCTAACATGTACCCCGAGTCTAAACACCCCTAACCTTACACTTATTAACCCCTAATCTGCCGCCGCCGCTATCGCTGACCCCTGCATTTTATTATTAACCCCTAATCTGCCGCTCCGTACACCGCCGCCACCTACGTTATCCCTATGTACCCCTAATCTGCTGCCCCTAACACCGCCGACCCCTATATTATATTTATTAACCCCTAATCTGCCGCCCCCAACGTCGCCGCTACCTACCTACACTTATTAACCCCTAATCTGCCGACCGCACCTCACCGCTACTATAATAAAGTTATTAACCCCTAATCCGCCTCACTCCCGCCTCAATAACCCTATAAGAAATAGTATTAACCCCTAATCTGCCCTCCCTAACATCGCCGACACCTAACGTCAATTATTAACCCCTAATCTGCCGACCGGATCTCGCCACTACTCTAATAAATGGATTAACCCCTAAAGCTAAGTCTAACCCTAACACTAACACCCCCCTAAGTTAAATATAATTGAAATCTAACGAAATAAATTAACTATTATTAAATAAATTATTCCTATTTTAAACTAAAGACTTACTGTAAAATAAACCCTAATATAGCTACAATATAACGAATAATTATATTGTAGCTATTTTAGGATTTATATTTATTTTACAGGCAACTTTGTATTTATTTTAACCAGGTACAATAGCTATTAAATAGTTAATAACTATTTAATAGCTACCTAGTTAAAATAATTACAAAATTACCTGTAAAATAAATCCTAACCTAAGTTACAATTAAACCTAACACTACACTATCAATAAATTAATTAAATACAATACCTACAAATAACTACAATTAAATAAACTAACTAAAGTACAAAAAATAAAAAAGAACTAAGTTACAAAAAATAAAAAAATATTTACAAACATTAGAAAAATATTACAACAATTTTAAACTAATTACACCTACTCTAAGCCCCCTAATAAAATAACAAAGACCCCCAAAATAAAAAAATGCCCTACCCTATTCTAAATTAAAAAAGTTCAAAGCTCTTTTACCTTACCAGCCCTGAAAAGGGCCATTTGCGGGGCATGCCCCAAATAATTCAGCTCTTTTGCCTGTAAAAAAAAAACATACAATACCCCCCCCCAACATTACAACCCACCACCCACATACCCCTAATCTAACCCAAACCCCCCTTAAATAAACCTAACACTAAGCCCCTGAAGATCTTCCTACCTTATCTTCACCATGCCAGGTTCACCGATCCGTCCTCCGAAGTCTTCATCCAAGCCCAAGCGGGGGCTGGCGATCCATAATCCGGCTGAAGTCTTCTATCAAGCGGCGGCTGAAGAGGTCCAGAAGAGGCTCCAAAGTCTTCATCCTATCCGGGAAGAAGAGGAGATCCGGACCGGCAACCATCTTGATCCAAGCGGCATCTTCTATCTTCATCCGATGACGAACGGCTCCATCTTGAAGACCTCCGGCGCGGATCCATCCTCTTCTTCCGACGTCCAACTGAAGAATGAAGGTTCCTTTAAGGGACGTCATCCAAGATGGCGTCCCTCGAATTCCGATTGGCTGATAGGATTCTATCAGCCAATCGGAATTAAGGTAGGAAAATTCTGATTGGCTGATTGGCTGACTGTTCCGATCAGCCAATAGAATGCGAGCTCAATCTGATTGGCTGATCCAATCAGCCAATCGGATTGAACTTGAATTTGATTGGCTGATTCCATCAGCCAATCAGAATTTTCCTACCTTTATTCCGATTGGCTGATAGAATCCTATCAGCCAAATGGGAATTCGAGGGACGCCATCTTGGATGACGTCCCTTAAAGGAACCTTCATTCTTCAGTTGGACGTCGGAAGAAGAGGATGGATCCGCGCCGGAGGTCTTCAAGATGGAGCCGTTCGTCATCGGATGAAGATAGAAGATGCCGCTTGGATCAAGATGGTTGCCGGTCCGGATCTCCTCTTCTTCCCGGATAGGATGAAGACTTTGGAGCCTCTTCTGGACCTCTTCAGCTGCCGCTTGATAGAAGACTTCAGCCGGATTATGGATCGCCAGCCCCCGCTTGGGCTTGGATGAAGACTTCGGAGGACGGATCGGTGAACCTGGCATGGTGAAGATAAGGTAGGAAGATCCTCAGGGGCTTAGTGTTAGGTTTATTTAAGGGGGGTTTGGGTTAGATTAGGGGTATGTGGGTGGTGGGTTGTAATGTTGGGGGGGGGGGTATTGTATGTTTTTTTTTACAGGCAAAAGAGCTGAATTATTTGGGGCATGCCCCGCAAATGGCCCTTTTCAGGGCTGGTAAGGTAAAAGAGCTTTGAACTTTTTTAATTTAGAATAGGGTAGGGCATTTTTTTATTTTGGGGGTCTTTGTTATTTTATTAGGGGGCTTAGAGTAGGTGTAATTAGTTTAAAATTGTTGTAATATTTTTCTAATGTTTGTAAATATTTTTTTATTTTTTGTAACTTAGTTCTTTTTTAATTTTTGTACTTTAGTTAGTTTATTTAATTGTAGTTATTTGTAGGTATTGTATTTAATTAATTTATTGATAGTGTAGTGTTAGGTTTAATTGTAACTTAGGTTAGGATTTATTTTACAGGTAATTTTGTAATTATTTTAACTAGGTAGCTATTAAATAGTTATTAACTATTTAATAGCTATTGTACCTGGTTAAAATAAATACAAAGTTGCCTGTAAAATAAATATAAATCCTAAAATAGCTACAATATAATTATTCGTTATATTGTAGCTATATTAGGGTTTATTTTACAGGTAAGTCTTTAGTTTAAAATAGGAATAATTTATTTAATAATAGTTAATTTATTTCGTTAGGTTTAAATTATATTTAACTTAGGGGGGTGTTAGTGTTAGGGTTAGACTTAGCTTTAGGGGTTAATACATTTATTATAGTAGCGGTGAGGTGCGGTCGGCAGATTAGGGGTTAATTATTGTAGGTAGCTGGCAGCGACAATGTGGGGGGCAGATTAGGGGTTAATAAATATAATATAGGGGTCGGCGGTGTTAGGGGCAGCAGATTAGGGGTACATAAGTATAACGTAGGTGGCAGCGGTGTGCGGTCGGAAGATTAGGGGTTAAAAAAATTTAATCGAGTGGCGGCGATGTGGGGGGGCCTCGGTTTAGGGGTACATAGGTAGTTTATGGGTGTTAGTGTACTGTAGAGCACTGTAGTTAAGAGCTTTATGAACCGGCGTTAGCCCAGAAAGCTCTTAACTCCTGTTTTTTTTCTGCGGCTGGAGTTTTGTCGTTAGATTTCTAACGCTCACTTCAGCCAAGACTCTAAATACCGGCGTTAGAAAGATCCCATTGAAAAGATAGGCTACGCAAATGGCGTAGGGGGATCTGCGGTATGGAAAAGTCGCGGCTGGAAAGTGAGCGTTAGACCCTTTCCTGACTGACTCTAAATACCAGCGGTAGCCCAAAACCAGCGTTAGGAGCCTCTAACGTTGGTTTTGACGGCTAACGCCAAACTCTAAATCTAGGCGTTAGCCTTGTGGAAAAAAAAGATAAAGCTTGAGTAATCTTACTTAGGCTATCAGGGCAGCATAAATATATGGGAGGCGCAGTGAGAATTATGTCCCACAAGTTCCCATTGCTCTAAAGCCACCACTGCTCTGCTGAAGAGACTGATATGGACTACGGCTACACCCCAGAACAAAGCAGCACAATCTTGTACTACTTTAAAAATAATAAACTCTTGATTGAAGAATCTTTTCTAACACCTAATTTACCACCTCCTTGCACTTAACGTAGGCAAAGAGAATGACTGGGGTGGGAGGGAAGGTAGGAGCTATTTAACACAGGGGTGTGTAGACTTTTTATATCCACTGTATATACACACACACACATATATATATATATATATATATATATACACACACACATATATATATATATATATATATATATACACATACATACATACACACACACACATTGCTGCTCAGACTAAAATGGCAAAATTTTATTTTAACTTTATAATGTAATAAATTAATTTAAGCTTTACATTCCCAGACTGGCATTTAGTATGTTCATCTATTGAAATACTAATACAAATATTCTAGAATATGTGAGAAACAAATGTAATCTATTTTTTTGGGTCACTTTTCCTCATCACTGACTCACCTCAATCAACAGCTTTCATGCAGTCCAGAAAAACTGCTTAGTCTCTTCTCTCTTATTCCTAAAGCTAACAGATATTTTTAAGTTATTTCTAAATATTAGATAAGACCTTCCTGCAGCACTAACATGCCCAGTGAGCCTGTAGTTGTGTTCTCTGTACAGTAGTGTCCTGTCCACTACTGCCTTAAATGACAGTTATATATATATATACATACAACAACATTTAAAATTAGGGGGTTATATATATATATATATATATATATATATATATATATATATATATATATATATATATATATATATATATATATATACACACACACACACACAGTATGTTTATATATATATATATATATATATATATAAATGTTTCTACCAAACATTTATATATTTAATAGTTGACATTTTTATATATATATATATATATATATATAAATATATATATATATATATATATTTATATGTGTGTGTGTGTATATATATATATATATATATATATATATATATATATATATATATATGGGGAAACAGGAAAGACTCCTTGGCACTCCAAAGGTGAGATAAAATAAAAGCAGTCCTTTTTTCAATTAGCCTTTAAAAGCATAGAATACATACAGCGACTTGTTAAAATCAAATGTAGAACAGAAAAGCAGGGGGAACATCACCCTCCTGTGACATCATACGCGTTTCATGCCTCTAGGGCACTTGTTAACTGATAGGGAACAGATGGTGAAAGTGTTCATTTTATACAAACTTGTGTCCAACGAATATACATCAATTAACACACTTCATGTTAACCCCTTAGGTTCTGTATAATACATAGTTCATAACAAAATTGATAAGCAACTATATTTAGAGATACAAAATATTTGAAAAATTTCTTACATTAGTACTTAACCACATTATAAATAAATTACACTCAAATTGCAGATATTAAACATAAATAAATAATGGACATGATTCATATATGTATAAATGAGCTAGATATTAAAAAAAAAAAAAAAAACATTTAAAAGATATTATTGCCCATCTACATCTACAGATTACATATTCCATGTGCTATCCAAATTTAACCTTATTCTGCTAATTTATTCAGTTATATATAATGTGTTTTAATTGGCATGTTGCTTGTTTTTTATTGTGTATTACCATTTTAATGGATTTTGTATACTTGTCAGTATTGAACAAACATATTGACATCCATCCTAGAATTTAGACCAGTAGGTACTCTCGTTTTAAGATGGAGAATCCAAAAAACCTCCCTTTCATCTAATTTCTTTTCCCTATCACCCCCACGGGGGTGTCTAGGAATGAAATCCATACCCTGAACTTTAAGAAGTGAGCTATCTGAATTGTGATTGTGTCTGAAATGCTTAGCTATAGGGGTTTTTGACTCAGGATCCTCTATTGATCTTAGGTGCTCCATGACCCGGTCCTTTAAGGACCTCTTGGTGCGCCCTATGTATTGAATCTTACATCCCTGACACGTGAGAAGGTAGACTACATGTGTGCTATTAAAATTTATAAAATATCTTATATTGCACACTTTGTCAAGTGCTTCTGATCTACATGTATTGCCTTGAATGATGTATGAGCATGTCTTACATCGTGAGGCATTGCACTTATAGCAACCATTACGTTTTTGTAACCATGTACCACTTGTGACTCTAGGCAGCATCGAAGGTGATAATATGTTTCTTAGAGTTTTCGCCTTGCGTGACACAAATTTACATCCACCCTCTATAATCTGACTTAGTTTTTCGTCATTCTGTAGTATGGGTAAATTTTGTTTTATCAATTTGCAGATTTTTCCATATTCCATACTGTATGGTCCTGAAAAAATTGGTATGGAGGAATAGATTTTCTTATTGCTAGTTTTCCTATATATTTTATCTTTTTTGTATGTTAACAATTCAGACCTAGGTATTTTGTCTACATCCATCTTTGCTTGTGTCAATACCGTTTTGGGATATCCACGTAATTTAAGGCGTTCCATAGTTTCAACTGCTTTTTGTTCATAGATGATAGGATCTGAACAATTACGTTTAACCCTGATTAGCTGGCTTTTGGGAATGGATTTAAGAAGATGTGGGGGATGACAAGAGTTATATTTCAGAATGCTATTACCCGAAGTGGGTTTACGGTATAATTCTACCTGTATATCTTCGCCAATAGGTTTCATTGTCACATCCAAAATTTTTTAAAGATTCCGTGCTAGATTCAATTGTAAAGCTTAGATTCAACCTGTTCTGTGACACATACTGATGAAAAAAATCAATAGACTCATTAGTTCCCTCCCAAACAAATATCAAGTCGTCAATGTATCGCCCGTAATAGACGATATTTTTACGAAAAGGGTTTCTATCTCCAAAGATGTGGAAGAGCTCCCACCAACCTAAAAAAAGGTTGGCGTAAGATGGCGCAAATGTAGCGCCCATAGCTGTTCCACATCTTTGGAGATAGAAACGACCCTCAAAAAGGAAAAAATTGTGGGTAAGTAAATATTCAGTGGCCAAAAGCAAAAATGATATTGTTGGTTCATCATAGTTGGACCTATTTCTCAAGAAAAACTCTAATGCTTCTAAGACCTTATCATGGGGTATTGATGTATATAGCGAGGAAACATCCATTGAAACAAAAGAGTAATGAGATTTCCATGTGACCCCTTGTACTTGTTTAATAAAAGACGTTGTGTCCTGGATGTAACTGGGGAGCGCTAAAACAAGAGGTTGGAGATACATATCCACCAATTCTGATAGCGGTTTATTGAGTGACCCTATACCCGCCACAATGGGGCGTCCTGGGGGATTTTGAGGGTTCTTATGTATCTTGGGAAAATAGTGAAACACGGCTGTCACGGGCCATTCAGGAATCAAATATTCTGACATATTGGCAGTAATAATGCCATTATTCATGCCGTATTTCACTATCCCCGCAAGTAACTCCTTGTAATCAACGGTAGGGTTGGTGACAAGAATACGATAGGTGTTGATATCTGACAATTGCCTTAATGCCTCAGCAACATAATCCTGCCTGTTCAGAATCACTAAATTACCTCCTTTATCGGACTCTCGAAATACAAGATTTTTATTTGAAGACAATTGTATTAATGCTTTGTTATCCGACCCAGTAAAGTTATTATTAAACTGTGTTGTATTGTGTGTGACAGTGGTATTTGTGGTTCTTATTTCAGAATCAAGTTTAATCAGTTGGTTCTCTATAGTTTGTTGAAAAATGTCCAATGAATTACATCTAGTCTGAACTGGATAAAAGGTGCTCTTGTTTTTAAGTCTGGACACATCAATATCATGTACAGATGGACCATGTCTAATGCTGCCTGGATCTAGTGATTGTATATCCTCCATGTCCTGTATACAACATTTATCCTCAAAAATCAAATTGGCTTCTGATTTGTATTCCTCAGTATTTTGTGGGAGACTATTCTCTCCATCCAAAGATAACCTTGGATCAGAGTCATTTTTCAAAAAATGTTTCTTAAGAGTTAACAATCGCACAAATTTATTGAGATCCAAAATCGTCTGAAACAGGTTAAAATGACAGGATGGAGAGAAACTAAGTCCTTTTGATAATACCCTCTCCTCATCCTGGCTAAGGGGCTATACTCGGATAGATTGATCACATCTTTTGTAGGTAACTGTATGTTTGTTTTTTCCTTGTCCTCTGTGGATACCTCTTTAACTTTTCAGTGTCTTCTACGGTATCTGTTTTGGCCCCCTCTACGTGTTCTTTTCGATTTATAGATTTTAGAATTGATTGAGGGGGGCCTGATCCGTTTTTTGACTGTACTTGCTGTGAAATGTTTGGTGTACTAAGTACTGACAATTGCCTTGATGCTTCATGTGTATCACCCATAGACTCACTGTCTGAAGTATCATAATCGTATTCGGTATCACTGAAAGTTACCTTTTTATCCTGTTTAGATTTCTTATGTCTAGGTTTTTTTTGTTGTTGTTATTGTTGGAAACTAAACCCTTATGAGACCATGAGTAAACATTCTCAGAGTCATAATCCATTTTGTCCCTATTGATCTTTTGTGACTTAAAATCCCATAGATCTTTCTGGAATTTCTGCATATTTTCTTTAAATTGGGCTTCATATAGACCGAATTCTGGGTCAGTTTGTACTTTTTTTTAATTCAACTTGTAAATCTTGCATTTGTTTTATTAATGCCATTCTCTGTTGTTTTTTGTAGTTAGTTAATATTGTCATTAGTGTATGTGAGCATGTGGAAAGTGCAGTATTCCACTCTTCAATAAACTTTAAGCACGTAACATGAAAAGATGGAAACTTTTTTATCCTAAGACCCCTGGGAATATGTTCCCTTTGTTGATAAATAAGAAAGGTCTTAATATCCATTTCTAATCTGATGTCTGTTTTTCTGAGGCTATCCATTTGTATGAATAAGCTCTCTAAATCATGTTCTGGTTCATGTAACCATGACTGTAATGTATCATCTGAAGGATCAAGTGTTTTTGTAAGGTCCTCAAATACGAAGCCCTCTATTCCCTGTTGCGCCATAGTGCAAAAATAGAGGTAGATATATGTCAAAAAACCAACAGTATATATTATCCAACTACTGAAGGACCATAAAATTATATTTTGTCCCTGTTTTATAAACACTGTTGGTATCTGACACACACAAAACTCGATTTGCAGGCAATACCAATTAATTACTCAATATCTAAATTAAATGTACATGACATATTGTGTCTGCATTTCTAAACCCTTAGCTTATTATAAAAATCGTGGCCGGACTGTTATCCGACGGACGCTTGTCCGACGGATAATATTCCGAAAGACATTTATCCGGCTGCTGGGTGGGAATGAAGCTTAAAAATCACGGTTTTAGCTAAAACATTTTTAATAGTGGACTGACAAAAGACAATTAAATCAACTTATATATAACATAAATATATATAATCTTCTTTGCTATATATATATATATATATATATATATATATATATATATATATATATGTATATATATATATATATATATATATATATATATATATATATACATACATACATATATACTATATATTAACTTATAATTATATTATGTGTTAAAAGTACATAGTGAGGGTAGGGACCCATGGATAGGTTCCCAGAGGCAGTTGCGGCGCCCGGGTCACTGATTGTAACAAAAAATTTTGGATCGTATCTGCCCTCGGCCGAATGTATCTTGATTTATTTAAGTAAATCTTATATATTATGTGCTATTGACTTTAAAAGGTCTAATCTTGAGTATTCACTGTATTTTTCTAAAATTTTCTTTCTCCTGTTGTTTATGATTTCATATTTTTTTTTAATTTAAATTCTCTGCTTTTTTACTGATGACAATTACGCAATTACGTGATTGCGTGATTGTGCTGTTCGGCGTGCAGTCGGAAGCAGTGTATCTCGGACATATGTCTGACGGACGAATGTGCTTCGGCATTTTGTCCGTCGGCATTTTGTCCGAGCACCTATAAAAATATCCCTTCAATATAAGGAAGAGATCACACACTGGGCAATATGTAACCAAAATGCAAGCGAACAGCAGTTAATTACTCAATTAAATATGTATAAACTGTTATGACTGCATATCTAAACACTTGTCTTATTGTGAAAGTCACCCTTCACTATAAAGAAGAGATCATATATTTGACAATATACAACATGATTGATACAAATTTCCAATAGATTTTGCAGTACTTGAACGTCCCAACAATTTTTTACAGTTGAATCTAAAGTGCATATATCTCCATATATAAAGTGCATGAAATATACAAAGTGCATACACCTAAAACTGTAAATCTATATCCATTTCTCAGCAAACAACATTTAAAATTAGGGGGTTATATATATATATACATAAACCAAACATTTATATATTTAATAGTTGACATATATATATATATATGTGTGTGTGTGTGTGTGTGTATATATATATATATATATGTGTGTGTATATATATATATATATATATGTGTGTGTGTATATATATATATATATATATATATATATATATGTGTGTGTGTATATATATATATATATATATTTCTACCAAACTATTAATAGTTGATATTTATATTAATTGTATCAGCCTATGATTATTTTTTATTAATGTCTTCTTATGGAATAAGGACAATTTGCCACACTGGCTATATATAGATTAATAGTGATACTATTTATGTTTACTATAAAATAAGCATTAACCGTAGCAAACTGAACACTTTTGATAATACTACTGGCACTTCAGCAAATATGTATAAAAAAAAAAAGTCATGTTGTACAGTACATTTGGCACTTAACTCTATAGCAGCAAACAACATGTGTGCCTTTATTACCTAACCCTTTATTCATTTCAACATCAATAGCACATAGAAATGCTTTTACCTTTTAATTAAACTGTTTGCGCCAAAGGAGATGGGCAATTATGTACCAGATTCTGGAGCAGTAAAACAGCTATGTGTAAAATCATTCCCTAGGTAAATTAAATACTGTCTTTTCGTTTTTATGTCTGCAGAATTAACATTAAGAGGATTGTTAATTAAGAGGGTCATCTGGGCTATTTTTTTTTGCCAAAATCAATGTGACATATTGTCCCATAATGGTTACGTTAGCTCAGCAGCTCACTCTTACCAGTAACGCTGGGCAATGTGGACGTGGTGGCTGCCTGGTGTCAGCTGCAGCAGCTCTCCTTCTTTCCCGCTAAGTAGGAAATGTTTCAGAACGTTGACATGGTAACCCACGGCAACGCTCTGATTTACAACTTTACTCAGTCTGGAGGGAGGAGTAATGTAGGAGTAGACATCAGATGAAGAAGGGGGGGGGGCCAGCGATTTAAAAAAAAAGTTAAAAAAAAAAAGTTAAAAAAAAAAAAAATTGTGCTGAAGCTGCCCCCCCCCCCCCCCCCCCCGGATGGGGGACCTCCCAGGGGCCTGGTCGCGACCGTGACTGCTGCACCACCTGTAGTTCCGCCCCTCTTATATTTGTCTGGAAAACCGAAGCTCAATACTTAGAGAGAACAATGGAAAATTATAATTTTATTACTTAACTATCCTGCACCCCACTGGGAGTGTAATTTCTTCTGCTGGCTGTGTTTACATAGGCTTGTCAATAGCCAAGACTCCAGTGTACAAACTTTCAGTATAGGTAGGGATACCACAGGTTATATCAGCTATTTTAAATGCCAAAAAAAGGATTAAGGAGCTACTTGTAAACAATTTAATACACTCCAGCAGGTAAAATCAATCATTGGGAACAATTAAGAAGGTAGAATTTTTTGGGGTGAACTGTCCCTTTAAGGGATACCACAGGCTATATCAGCTATTTCAAATGCCAAAAAAGGATTAAGGAGCTACTTGTAAACAATTTAATACACTCCAGCATGTAAAATCGATCATTGGGAACAATTAAAGGGACAGTCTAGGCCAAAATAAACTTTCATGATTCAGATAGAGCATGTAATTTTAAACAATTTTCCAATTTACTTTTATCACCAATTTTGCTTTGTTCTCTTGGTATTCTTAGTTGAAAGCTTAACCTAGGAGGTTCATATGCTAATTTCTTAGACCTTGAAGCCCACCTCTTTCAGATTGCATTTTAACAGTTTTTCACCAGTAGAGGGTGTTAGTTCACATATTTCATATAGATAACACTGTGCTCGTGCACGTGAAGTTATCTGGGAGCAGGCACTGATTGGCTAGACTGCAAGTCTGTCAAAAGAACTGAAAAAAGGGGCAGTTTGCAGAGGCTTTGATACAAGATAATCACAGAGGTTAAAAGTATATTATTATAACTGTGTTGGTTATGCAAAACTGGGAAATGGGTAATACATTTTTTGGGGTGAACTGTCCCTTTAAGCTTTGCTGTGGTGTCTTTGCCTCCTCCTGGTGGCCAGGAGCTGAATTTCCCAACAGTAATAGAATTGAATCGTGGACTCTCCATGCCAATGGAAAGAAACAAAACGAACACGGTTTTTGTGAGTAAATTATTACTTTAGCCAGCTGCAACAGGCAATCTTTATCTTGCCCCATGCAGGAATCAACCTGTAGCCTCTCTGGGGAAACATTGCAGTATTTAGAGCTAAATTACAGGGAAATCAGGCAAAATAAATAATGAAAGTACAAAGTTGCGTGATAATGTACAACTTTATGTGGAACAAAACTTTGAATTTAAATAACCCCTTTAAATGAAATGTTCTCCCTCACTCATAATCTCCATGGGTACCACAAATTCATATTCTTCCTCAGGACAAGTTATGTGGGGGTGGGTGTAATTGTTATTTACTACTAACTGTGGGTAGGATAGGGGAAAATAATTTGATCAGACAAATTATCAGTTGGAGTAATTATTTATTTAAAATATCATAGCATAGCAAACAGTTTAGGCAATGCTTTACATTGTAATATGTAAACGAGTTATTCTTCATCTATGGCAAATTAGTCATCCTTTGGTCCATATACAACCAGAGCAGCAATCTTAACAAAAATTCAAAGAACTAAATCCAGAGTATACTTCATATACAAGGATATTTTAGAGAAAAATATATCTGTAAACCTTTTCAACATAGAGGCACTGTAAAACGGATTGTGCTTGCAGAATGTCTTTTGAAAGGGAAGACAGACATCTCAATATGACTTATTGTTATTGTGAAGGCTTGAACCAAATAGTGGTTTAGCAACATTGTAAGCAAATTTAAAGGGACGCTGCACTGTAAAACTGATTAAAAATGTAAAATTGTAAAATGTGTTTCCAACGACTTGTTAACCCAGCTGCAGAGTATTCAATGTATGGGAAATCGTTCCTTTAGGTTTTTCTCTCTCTATGAAATAGCTGATGTTGTGCACTGAACCATAACCCATTTCAATAAGATGAGCTTACAGGGCGAGCAGAGCTGATTATCGCAACTTTGTCTTTACACACAGAAAATGTAAATACTTAGAGTAATATCTATCTTTCCCACCCCAGCTGGGAGGTTGATTACAGGTGCTGCCTCATATTTACATAGTTCTTCTGAAGAGAATATAGCAGTATTCATATTTTTAGTATAGGTAATGGATTCAGGAGGTAAAAACAGCTATTTCAGAAGACAAAATAAAGGTAAATTAGGAAACCAGCAGGGATAATTGGGAACACATCAAAATGGAAAACAGTTTACAGTGCAACGTGCCTTTAAATTCATGGTATATTTTTTGTAGTACCTGCTTAAACTCAGCCTCTTTTGGATTGGTTTTGGTCCCAAAGTATTTTGGTTGCAAAATAAACTTAGTTTGATATGTCAGATCCCTTTCAACGTCTTGAGTATGTTATGTGCACAATAAGTATTTGGAAAGCACCTAAATATTGCATCAGAAATGTTAAAACAAAATATAAATTTCAAAATCACCTACTTAATGATGGTCAGTGGTAGAGCTCAACTCTACCATAATCAAGAATGCAAAGTGAGAATAAAAAAAATAATTGTAGCTCTATCTTCATATAAAGAGGCACATTATTAGTTGTTTTAACTATGTTAAAGTTTAATTTACATACTCTAATAGAAAATATTCTAAATCTATTATTCTACTTAAGTTCTTGTAAAGGTCCGTCTGAGAATGGCTTTGGAATACAAGTGTTTAAGTCAGTTAGGTAAAGCATGATTGTGTTTTACATATGTTTTCATCAATAAATACAACATTTCCAACACAAATACCTGAGCAAAAAAAGGAGTGTATTTTCATCTGCACAAAATAACAATCATAGCACATGCTACAGAGTGTTATATTCTCCTTATCAGCGGCAGAGCCAGAATCTATTCTTGAAAACATTACCAGATTTCTAAGGTTTCTTCTCCTAAAGAACAAAATATAATTTTGTTCATGTGATTTTTACATATTTAGATTTATAATACTGATAATTTTATAAAACAGTAAATATATTATATGTGAAAATTTTTTAGTGGGATGTTTTTTTTTAATTCATTTTGAGTACAGGAGAACTACTAACTAGTAGTATATGATCAATAGTTTTACATGTATTTTTTTTTTTAGAATAACGGTGAAAGGCAAATATTTTTTAATAAATTTCCAGTTACGATTTAATATTATATAATTTATCACTGCATTAAATCCAAATATTTGATAAATATGGTCACATGTAAAATTGTTCTGGCAGTAATGTAGAATTCTTTTTTATTTTCCGTGTCGTTTCCACTTAATTTCAGCTGCTATTTTCCAGGTCTCTATACAGTGAGCTAAAGTAATTTGTTCTGGGAAATCAGTGTCCAGTTCTAAGAAAGGTGTATCTTTTCCATCCAGTAAAGGGCCCAAAGTGTCTCTTAACCTGCAAAAAAAAAAAGCATAAAACCAAATTAATTCAAACGATCTGACATCTCAAGCTCTCATTAGCTTTCAAACTAAAAATTGCCTTTCTACATTTCTTTAAGGGACCTTTCAGTACTGATCAGACAGATATTCTTGCCAGAGTGAAGAGCTATAAATCAGCGGGCCCTACATAATTACGTTTCTATGTTTGTCTCTTATAATATTTGGCCTAATGCTTTTTATGCTAAAAAATGCAGCAGGTAACTTACGCCCAAACAGGTTTAAATTCATCAACACTTTGTGGATTTTTGAGTTTTAACATTATCATCTCATGCAGTTCAAGTAAGAAGAAATTTATTCCACGGTGTTCCAAAAACAGCTTCAATAGTTTCTGACCCTGCAGGTTTAGCTCCTGCTTATATGCTTTGTCCACTTCTTTAAATGGATCCTGCATGATTTCAAGAAGAAAAAAAAGAAGAAAAAATAAACAAATTATTTTATTGGGGTTCGATGTTGGTTAGTAAATAAAGAATATTTTGGAATTGTACAAGAATACAGAAATGATTATAGTTCACAAAAGCATTGAATGCATATCATTTAATTTTAGTTGTAAATCACTGAATATGGGAACATTCCCAATCATGTACAGACAGACACACACATATATATATATCCTATAATATAAAAGGCCAAGTGTGTTTGTCCGAAGCTGTCATGCGCAGTAGAGACAGCACGAGGACAAACACACCTGGCCTTAGAGTCTGTCTACCTGATCTGCTCCTGTTTGCGGCGCGGTGCGGTCAGAAGTGGGCGTTGCTGGGTGTGGCGGGGGTGTGGCCAAGCGCGGTCAAGAGAGAGGGGGGAGAGATAAAAAGTGAGGTGGAGAGAGCAAAAGAGATGGCAAAGAGCTAAAGAGAGGGTAAGAGACATATTGTGGGCGGTTTTTCCGGTGGAGGAGGAGCAAGCACCTGTGGCTGTGCTCCCTGTTCCAGTCCTAACAGCAGTTGGCGGTAACTGCTTTCGCGCCGTGCCCCAAGGATAGGGGCTGCTACAAGGACAGTTAGCTTCATCGCTCCGGGAAACCAACAGTGCACCTCCATCGCACTGTTCCTTTGAATATATCCTGTTGGAATCTACATCGCGACCCAATTCAACCTCCCTACTGTTCACATAGTTTCAAGAAAAGCGTGGTGTTTTTAAAAAAAAAAAAACCCCTTCGGACTTTCTCCTAGTACACCCTCTCCTACAAATTTAAAAAGCACAAGATATAAGAACTTTCCAACAAGCTGCTTGTTAGCCAAAATCTTTTACCCCCCTCTCCAGGTCTTACCGCTCCCGGCTCTCTGAAACTCTTCTGCTTTCCTCCGCACTTGCACTGGCTGTTGTGCCTCCGTCAGGATCTGTACAGCGACGACGCACCACAAGATTGACAGCCAGTGTTCTGCCTCATTTCAGCTGAGGATCCGGATTGGTCTTTCTCTCTCTAGACTCCCCCCTCTCCCACCGGTGCTGCGAGGGAGGGGGTGAGTGGCGAGTTGTTGTGTCGCTGAGGGCCCTCTCAGAGTCAGCCCGGCCGTTCTACCCTGCTTTGGTGTTTGGATCCGGTGCCCCCCGCTCCTCTCCCACCGGTGCTGCGAGAGAGGAGGAGGGGTTGGGAGATCTACAGCGCGGCGGAGGAAGGCAGGTGGAAGCCAGACACACCATCCGGACCTGTGTCTGTGGAAATATCTATCGGTGCAGAGGGGAAAGCAGTGGCATAAGGTGAGCCAAAAATAATCTGGTCTGCTTTGACTGTCTGTTAAAGGAGAGGGGCCAAATCGGGACTAACAGTTCTCATAAGATAGTGCTATCTTGGGATTTTTTGTTTTTGGCTAACATATATTCTCTAAATAGCTTCTTAAAAACAGCCTGCAAAAATCCCACAGGAGGGGAATATATCCCAGGAGCTGTACCTTGAGGCATGGGAGGTTATAACTAAAATTCAAAAGAGGAGAAGGGGATATAATTGAGAGCATTACAACTCACTTCTTTGGCAGGTTAAGCCTGAGGAGGGAGAACTACTTAGGAAGGAAGAGGCTCTTAGTAAAGAAAACTGTGCTGTGTGTAACTATCTCTATAAAAGGACTTAAGCCTAAGAGTCTGTGTAGGAAAGAGACATTCTGAGCTTAACTCTCGTGCTGGGTAAAGATAAGCATGAAAAAAAGAGAAAACGGCATATCTCACACTAACTGCTTGCTTTAATAACCCCCTTGAACGCTATTAACTGTCTGTTTGCCTCATTGTTCAGCCTTGACCTCTCTTGTAACTCTTCAACACCTCTGGGGGAAGGAGAAAAGAAAGGATTTAACAAAGAACATTCTCCATACTTATTGTTCTTTTAACTAACCTGTGGCTGCTTGTTGTGTATAACCTAATAAATATAAACATAACTGGCTCTAGAGAAACCAAGGCAGAAGGCTCAATCTGCCACATGATAAACAATGTAAAAGCAGATACTTACTATGTTAATGGTTTGAAAAAAAAAGGGGGAAAGAAGAAATATTCTGCCATATTTAGTATTTGTAACTAAAGCTAGCTAATTAATATATTAACTATTGCTAACCCTTAACTTGTTAACCATAGGTTACATATCATCTGCTAAGTTTAGCTGTAATCATATACAACAGGCTAATTGGCTCAAAAGGGGGAAATGATAGATTCCACTAACTTCTCTCTTCATCTTCACTTGCCTGCCTATTTGCTTGATATTGCTTGATATTGCTATCTGTATAAAAACTGACTTACTAAAATCTCAGCAACTGATAACTGTACCTATCATCTGACACTCTTCTCCCTGTCTCCATCATGACCGTCCTCTGTCACTGAACTCACACCCGTGTGTTTTTTTGTTTTTTTTTTGCATGTGGTATCACTTCACCCCTGTATTCACTTATCTTTTCTTTCTCACTCCCTCCACAATCACCAAGACACTCTCCACAACACCCCACAACTACAGCTAATAAACCACCGTTTTGTTTTTGTTTTTTTTTCTTTTCACTTTTTCACTTCTTGCTCCCAGGTCACCATCAGTCATGATGGTTAGACAGGGGGATAAAAAGTAAAATTCATAAAAGAATTTCTGAGGTGTCAGATAGAAGCATAGATACTTTTTCTCTTTAAACAATCTAAATTATTGCTGATATTATATTGAATGTGCAACGAATTGTATGGATAAATATTTAGAGTCATTCAAAATGGCCTCAAAAGGTAGAACAGGTGATAGAAGGGCCAAACAAAATCCTGAAATACAAATCACTGCCCAACCAGTCTCGCCAGGTATGAATGTAAACATGAGTGAAACTCATATCATAGTTCAACAAATTTCCTCATTGTTTCTACCAAAAATAGAAAGTCTGCAGAGAGGCGTAGATAATATCTCTGAGGAACTTAAACAGTTCTCAGTCAGAATGCTTGAAGTAGAAGAGAGAGTCTCTGAGTTGGAGGATACATCTGTTACAAATTCTAAAAAACTGGAAGATCTGAATCTTCAAAACATTATATTACACCAGCGCCTAGAAGATCTTGAAAATAGATCCAGACGCAATAATGTGCGCCTGGTAGGCGTACCAGAAACTATAAAAAACAATGAGCTTCTTGCCTTTGTGGAAACCACTCTCCCTACCTTACTAGGTCTGGAGCCCGCCCCTTTCAAGCAAAGTGTTGAAAGAGCACATAGAATCGGACCTGAGAGGTCCGTGGAGAGGGCTAACTACCCCCACCAGGTAATGGTTAGATTTCTTCACTTCCAGACGAAAATAGCCATCCTGAGAGCATATCGTCTTACCCCCGCTGTGATGTATAACAATGCAAAAATCTCTATGTTTCAAGATTACTCGGTAGAACTATCAAAACGCCGTAGGGAATTCTCACCAATATGTACGGCTCTTAATAAAGAGGGACATAAGGCCTATTTGCTCTACCCAGCAAAATTGAAATTAATTACTCCAACAGGCCCCAAATTTTTTGATTCTCCGGGAGAGGTGACAGAATATCTTAAATCCACTGTATCTCCCCCATAGACATTTACCCAATCAGTCTGCACAAATTGAACTAGGTAGATAGGGTACACTAATTCGAATTGTACATCAACCCTCGTTAGAGAGGGCTATATATATGATTTGTTGTAAAAGATTAAAATGACTACAAGAGAATTGTTAATCTTAATTTTGGATTCATGGTTATGGTTGATTGTTAGGAATCTGAGTGTAAATTTTAAAAAATATGTTTTGAAAGGTCACTGTAAAGAATATGGATATCACCCAGAAAATAGTAGAATGATGTGTTTTTTTTTTTTTTTTTTTAATTTCTTTTCCCCCCTCCTCTGGACCCCCCCCCCCACTTGTGGATCAGCTCTCCTTTTTTTAAATTATTAAAGAGTTATGATATTTAAATTCTGCTCATGGAACGTTGCGGGAATTAACTCTCCAATAAAAAGAAAAGCAATCCTGACACATATGCGCAGACTTAATGTAGATGTAGCTATGTTACAGGAAACACATCTTGATGATAAAGAGCATGATAAATTGAGGAAGGACTGGGTAAGCAAGCTCCAATATGTATCGTACACCAAGGCCAGCAGAGGCCTAGCAATCCTGTTTGGAAAAAGAAAATCAGTTGAAATTTTACAAACAATAAACGACCCAGAGGGTAGATATTTAATCGTACAAGTTAAGATAGAAACTCATATATACACTCTGTGCAATATATATGCCCCAAATAAAAAAGATAAACGTTTTTGGCATAATTTCATTCAAAGAATGATGCCATTCTCGGGCACACATATGATTATTGGAGGTGATTTCAACCTAACTCCGAATCCACAGTGTGATAGGATGGCGGGTCCTGGAGGCTCTAAAAAAAAAAAGGACAGTAACTCTACAGGTAAATTTGAAAAATCAGTCTTTTCTAGGCTCTTTTCGGATCTATCGGTTAGTGATATATGGAGATTAAGACACCCTACAGATAGGGACTTTACATGTGTGTCAAAGGCGAGGGCCTCAAGCTCACGCATAGATTTATTTTTAATATCTGATGCCCTGATCCCGAACGTGCACTCAGATAAAATACATAACGTTCTTCTATCAGATCATGCGCCGGTTGAACTTGCTCTTGCCTATGATGGCCCAATTTCGAATAGAAACACACTAAGATTCCCCGTATATCTATACAGATCAGAGGCTTTTCGTGAATTCCTATCGCATGCATGGACAGATTTTATCACTGATAATAAAGAACATATCTCATCCCCAGAGTTGCTCTGGGAGACTGCTAAAGCGGTGCTAACAGGTAACATAGTTTCATATGTAGCGCACGTTCATCGGAGAGCACAAAAAAGACTTATCACCTTGAGTAAAGAGGTAACAGACACATATCAGAAGTTTTGTGAAATTAAATCTAGATCACATTTTAATCTTTATATAGAAGCGAAGATATCCTTGGATACCTTTGTGAAACGCCAGGCAGTCCAGGGACTTCTCAAAAGAAACTCCATATACCTACGCTATGGAAATAAGGCAGGTAAGCTCATGGCCTCTTTAGTAAATAAAAGGTCTATAAAAAAAAAATATTGCTCTTATCTCTCATAGAGGGAAAAACTTCACAAAAACCCAGGACATTCTTACCTGCTTCGAAGATTACTATAAGCAATTATATACAAGACAGGTAGATATTGAGCAGACTAGTAAGGTATCATTCTGGGAAAATATTAAACTACCTCAACTATCACAAGAACAATTATCTAAATTAAATGCTCCCATTTCTATAGAAGAACTAAATAATACAATATCTTCTCTCGCACTGGGGTAAACTCCTGGGCCTGATGGCCTTCCAATCAAATTTTATAAGATCTTACAACCACAGTTATCTGAAATCTTACTGAAACTGTTCAATACATATTTTATAGAAGAGGCTACCCCGTCGCTATTTTTCTCATTAGCTAATATCACTCTTATTCCAAAAAAAAATAAGGATCACACACTGACTGAAGCGTACCGACCGATTTCACTTCTTAACTCAGATTACAAAATATATATGAAAATATTAGCCTCTAGGTTACAACCATTTCTGCCAGATATGTTACACACGGATCAGACGGGTTTTGTCACAGGCAGATCCTCGGTTGTGAATTTACGTAGAGTTCTACACATAATTAATCACTACTGGGCTAGTAGAAATGACTCAAATATGCAGGTAAAGGAGGCCTTCCTGCTATCCCTGGATGCAGAGAAGGCCTTCGATCGTGTTGAATGGCAGCATCTTTTAGAGACCATGAGACTCTTCAATATACAGGGCCCTTTCCTACAGGCAGTTTCTAATATTTACACTGCACCAAAGGCACGAGTAATGGCTAATGGTTTTTTCTCTGGTGATATTCTCTTACAAAGAGGAACCAGACAAGGTTGCCCACTCTCGCCCCTTCTTTTTGATCTAGCACTTGAGCCTCTGGCTCATAAGCTACGCCAAACATATGAAGGAATCAATATTAAAGACTCTTATCACCATCTAGCACTTTATGCAGATGATATGCTGCTTTTCGTAAATGATCCCGCAAAATCTATTCCAAAAATTCTTAATACTATAGAAGAGTTTGGCACCTTCTCAGGTTATAAAATAAATATATCAAAATCTGAAATACTATGGTTAAGAAAGTGGTCGCACGCTAGAACAATATATCCCTTTAAAGAAGCCACCCCATCCTTAACTTACCTAGGTATTCTCCTTCATCGGAACCCTAATCTTATTTATCAGCTTAATATTACCAAACAATGTATACAGAGCGCTCAGCAGCTTGATAGCTGGTCCCTGCTACCGTTATCTCTATCAGGTCGTATTAACTTAATTAAAATGGTTACACTACCACAAATCTTATCTATGCTACCTTTTATATTCCACAGAGAAGATCTCTTACTACTTAATCAAGCTATCAAACGCTTTCTCTGGAAAAATAAAAAACCATGTATAGCAGTGGGAAAACTTTCTCTTTCATACTCTGATAGTGGACTAGGACTACCAGACTTTAGATTCTATAATTGGGCACTTCTTTTAAGATTGGTATTTGACTGGCAGCTGAACACTGCACATTTTTATCACAGAGAATTAGAACAAGCTGCTCTGGGGGATATTAATATATCTTTTCTCCCCTACACGGATAAGAGTAAACTGCCACCAGTGGTTAAAAATAACATCTTATATAATGATCCACTGCAAGTCTGGAAGCTATCTTTTAAACATCTGAGTATCTCTCAACCTGATCCTAAATATATACCTTTAATAGGAAATCTGGACTTCCCCACAGGCACAGAATCCTTGCCGTTTCGAGTATGGGAGAGCAAGGGCCTAAACGTAATTGGCTGCCTCCTGGATCAGTCCACTCATACACTGAAATCCTTTCAGGAACTAAATAAACAATTCAACATATCTCATACTCACTTTTTCGCCTATCTACAGGCAAGACACTATATTAATAATCTCAAAGACAAAAACAAAAACTTTTGGTCCCCCTCTCCATTCGCGTCCATACATACCGCATTTAAAAATGGACGGTACTCAATCACATTAATATATCAGATTTTACTGCGTAAAACTGTACCAGAATTACAAGAATCTCTTTTAGACAAGTGGAAGCTAAGGATTGGAAATATAACTACTCCAGTTCTTAAATCGAGTCTAGACAAGACTAAAAAAGCTACCCTATCCTCACAACTGAGAGAATCTCAGGTTCGTATGCTGAATCAAGACTATCTTACTCCTAAACGTATCTCACACTGGAATGTGTCGATTGAGAACCAGTGTGTCAAATGCTTCATACATGCCCCAGATTTATATCATTACTTCTATGACTGTCCTCGTATTAAGAACTTCTGGAGCAGATTACAATACTGGCTTTTAACAACGTTTAAGCTCAAACTTACTATTGGGCTAGAGATGATCTGTTTTTTAAACTGGGATATTAGTTTCAATAAGCTCTGTCCTATTCTACCTTTAATCTTTCTACTAGCCAGAAGTTGTGTTCTGTCCCTGTGGATAGAGAGAAAAAGCCCCAGGGTAAAACATCTTAGTCACAAATTATGGATAAATCTACTTACTGAGCAATATGACGCTCAAGTAGACACAAAACAACGTTCATTGATGTTTCTTAAAAAATGGGAATGTTATATAAAAACTCTAGACACACAAAAACAAAAACAGATACTGCGCCCCTTTTTACAGACAGAATACATGCTAAATGCCCACCTGAGAGGTGAATGGTCCTTGGTGTACAGGGATTTGGAGAGAACAATAGCTCTTATATAGACCTCAGGGATGGGGGGGGAGGGATGAGGAGCGGAGGAGAAGAAAATTGGTATTTAATTTAAAAAAAATTTATTTTTTCTTTTTTCTGCTAGTGTTTTTGGCAGAATCAACTATGAATGTATCAGCACCCATCAGACCGGGTATATAGGTATCCTTAACATGATACAATAAAGAGAAACGTAGAAGAAAGGAAGGGAAGGAAGAGGGAAAAGAAGGGAAGGGATAGGGGGAGAAACGGGAAGAGAGACAAGAGGAAAGGAAAGGAAAAAAAAAAAGAGAAAGGAAAGAGAAACAGAAGGAAACAAGAAGATCCGAGTAACATAGGATGAACACACCTAGATAAAAGAGATCAACTATAAGTTTTACGCTATACTGGCTAGCTAACATGTAGGTTCAAATTACTACTCAATAGGCATAAGAGAAACATATTTTCTGTTTTTTTTTTGTTTTTTTACTTAAACTGTACATTAGTAGGATGTATACTGTCATATTCCAATAAAGAAAGAAGGGAGAAAGAGAGAAGGGAAGGGAAAAAGAAAAAAGAAAAAGAAAGCACAAGTCTCATATGTGCATTGCTTGTATATTATAAATGTGCCATTGTTATATTATTTCTTTGCATTGTATATGACCCATTGCTTTTTTGTAAATGCATTTAAGCTGACATTGAACAATCTCCGAACTTTCAGGAACCTCTTTAATAAAAAAAGAAATTAAAAAAAAAAAAAAAAGAGAGGGTAAGAGAGAGCACAAGAGAGGGGAAAGAGCAAGATTAGGGGGGGAGAGAGAGCAAAATAGAGGGGAAAGAGCAAAAGAGTGGGGAAAGAGCAAAAGAGTGGGGAAAGAGCAAAATAGAGGGAAGAGAGAGAGCAAAAGAGAGGGGGAGAGAGAAAATAAGAGGGGGGAAAGAGAGAGCAAAAGAGAAGGAAAGAGAGAGAGCCACAAGAGAGGGGAAGAGAGAGAGCAAAAGAAAGGGGGAGGAAGAAAAGGGGGGGAGAGAGAGATGGTGAGAGAGAGAGGGGGAGAGAGAGCAATAGAGAGAGAGGGGGAGAGAGAGCAAAAGAGAGGGGAGAGAGGGGGAGAGAGAGAGAGCAAAAGAGAGGGATGAAGAGAGAGCAAAAGAGAGGGGGGAGAGAGAGAGAGCAAAAGAGGGGAGAGAGACAGAGCAAAAGAGAGGGGGAGAGAGAGAGAGCAAAAAAGAGGGGGAGAGAGAGAGCAAAAGAGAGGGGGAGAGAGAGCAAAAGAGAGGGGGAGAGAGAGCAAAAGAGAGGGGGGAGAGAGAGCAAAATAGAGGGGGGAGAGAGCAAAAGAGAGGGGGGAGAGAGCAAAAGAGAGGGATGGAGAGAGAGCAAAAGAGAGGGATGGAGAGAGCAAAAAAAAAGGTATGGAGAGAGAGCAAAAGTGAGAGATGGAGAGAGAGAGCAAAAGAGAGGGGAGAGAGAGAGAGAGAAAGAGAGAGAGAGCACAAGAGAGAGGGGGGAGAGAGAGCACAAAAGAGAGGGGGGGGGGAGAGAGAGCGCAAAAGAGAGGGCGAGAGAGAGTGCAAAAGAGAGGGGGAGAGAGAGAGCGCAAAAGAGGGGGGGAAAGAGAGAGCGCGCAAAGGAGAGGGGGAGAGAGAGAGCGCAAAAGAGAGGAGGGAGAGCGCAAAAGAGAAGGGGAGAGAGAGTGCAAAAGAGAGGGGTAAGAGAGTGCAAAAGAGAGAGGGGAGAGAGCGCAAAAGATAGGGGGTAGAGAGAGCGCAAAAGAGAGGGGGAGAGAGAGACCGCAAAAGAGAGGGGGGAGAGAGAGACCGCAAAGGAGAGGGGGAGAGACCGCAAAGGAGAGGGGGGAGAGAGAGACCGCAAAGGAGAGGGGGGAGAGAGAGACCGCAAAGGAGAGGGGGAGAGAGAGAGCGCAAAAGAGAGGAGGGAGAGAGAGCGCAAAAGAGGAGGGAGAGAGAGTGCAAAAGAGCAAAAGAGAAGGGGGAGAGAGTGCAAAAGAGAGAGGGGAGAAAGAGAGCGCAAAAGAGAGGGGAGAGAGAGAGCGCAAAAGAGAGGGGAGAGAGAGCGCAAAAGAGGGGGAGAGAGAGCGCAAAAGAGGGGGAGAGAGAGCAAAAGAGAGGGGGAGAGAGAAAGCGGAAAAAAAGAGAGGGGGGAGAGAAAGCAAAAGAGAGGGGGGGAGAGAAAGCAAAAGAGAAGGGGGAGAGAGGGAGCAAAAGAGGGGGGGGAAAGAGAGAGCGCGCAAAGGAGAGGGGGAGAGAGAGAGCGCAAAAGAGAGGAGGGAGAGCGCAAAAGAGAAGGGGAGAGAGAGTGCAAAAGAGAGGGGTAAGAGAGTGCAAAAGAGAGAGGGGAGAGAGCGCAAAAGATAGGGGGTAGAGAGAGAGAGCGCAAAAGAGAGGAGGAGAGAGCGCAAAAGAGAGGGGGGAGAGAGAGACCGCAAAGGAGAGGGGGAGAGACCGCATAGGAGAGGGGGGAGAGAGAGACCGCAAAGGAGAGGGGGGAGAGAGAGACCGCAAAGGAGAGGGGGAGAGAGAGAGCGCAAAAGAGAGGAGGGAGAGAGAGCGCAAAAGAGAGGAGGGAGAGAGAGTGCAAAAGAGCAAAAGAGAAGGGGGAGAGAGTGCAAAAGAGAGAGGGGAGAAAGAGAGCGCAAAAGAGAGGGGAGAGAGAGAGCACAAAAGAGAGGGGAGAGAGAGCGCAAAAGAGGGGGAGAGAGAGCGCAAAAGAGGGGGAGAGAGAGCGCAAAAGAGGGGGAGAGAGAAAGCGGAAAAAAAGAGAGGGGGGGAGAGAAAGCAAAAGAGAGGGGGGGAGAGAAAGCAAAAGAGAAGGGGGAGAGAGGGAGCAAAAGAGAGGGGAGAGAGAGCAAAAGAGAGGGTGGAGAGAGAGAGCACAAGAGAGGGGGAGAGAGAGAGCAAAAGAGAGGGGGCGAGAGAGAGTGCAAAAGAGAGGGGGAGAGAGAGAGAGCGCAAAAAAGAGAAGGGGAGAGAAAGAGCAAAAGAGAGGGGGGAGAGAGTGCAAAAGAGAGAGGGGGGAGAGAGTGCAAAAGAGAGAGGGGAGAGAGCACAAAAGAGTGGGGGAGAGAGAGCGCAAAAGAGGGGGAGAGAGCGCAAAAGAGAGGGGGAGAAAGAGCAAAAGAGAGGGGGGAGAGAGAGCAAAAGAGAGGGGGGAGAGAGAGCAAAAGAGAGGGGGGAGAGAGAGCAAAAGAGAGGGGGGAGAGAGGGAGCAAAAGCAAAAAAGAGGGGGGAGAGAGAGAGCACAAGAGAGGGGGGAGAGAGAGCCAAAGAGAGGGAGAGAGAGCAAAAGAGAAGTGGAGCGAGAGAGAGCGCAAAAGAGAGGGGGAGAGAGCACAAAAGAGAGGGGGGGAGAGCACAAAAGAGAGGGGGGAGAGAGAGCAAATGAGAGGGGGAGGGAGAGAGATCAAGGGGTGGGACCGCTGTACTGCAAAAATTGGCCTGTGTGAACAGGCTTTAGGAGTAGTATATATATATATATATATATATATATATACACATTACTGGGAGCTAGCTAAACACATCTGGTAAACCAAAGACAAGAGGCCTATGTGTGTAGCCACTAATCACCAGCTAGCAAATGAAAAAAAAATTGAAAATAGTAGAAAAATGAAAAGTTGCAAATCAGCATGTTCTATCTAAACCAAGAAGGTTTCATTTTTACTTTCATGTCCCTTTAAGAGCATTAAGTCAGGTGCAGAACAAGAGGTTGGGTAAAGAGTAGGTTTTACACTCACGTTGGTATATAGGGTTATATATCTGGTATAAAGGGTTCTTACAAATGCCATGCGTCTGATCTGCGTCTCACTTGGGCATACATCTTCTATAGAGAGGGGAAAGAGCAAGAGTAGGGGGAGAGAGAGCAAAATAGAGGGGAAAGAGCAAAATAGAGGGGAAAGAGCAAAAGAGAGGGAAGAGAGAGTAAAAGAGAGGGAAGAGAGAGAAAAAGAGGGGGGAGAGAGAGAGAGCAAAAGAGAGGGGGAGAGAGAAAATAAGAGGGGGGAAAAGAGAGAGCAAAAGAGAAGGAAAGAGAGAGAGCCACAAGAGAGGGGAAGAGAGAGAGCAAAAGAAAGGGGGAGGAAGAAAGGGGGGGGAGAGAGATGGTGAGAGAGAGAGGGGGACAGAGAGCAATAGAGAGGAGGGAGAGAGAGAGCAAAAGAGAGGGGAGAGAGAGCAAAAGAGAGGGGAGAAGAGGGGGAGAGGGGGAGAGAGAGAGAGCAAAAGAGAGGGGAGAGACAGAGCAAAAGAGAGGGGGGAGAGCAAAAGAGAGGGGGGGGGGGAGCAAAAGAGAGGGGGGAGAGAGAGCAAAAGAGAGGGGGGAGAGAGCAAAAGAGAGGGATGGAGAGACAGAGCAAAAGAGAGGGGGGAGAGAGAGCAAAAGAGAGGGGGGAGAGAGGGAGCAAAAGAGCAAAAAAGAGGGGGGAGAGAGAGAGCACAAAAGAGGGGAGAGAGCAAAAGAGAGGGATGGAGAGACAGAGCAAAAGAGAGGGATGGAGAGAGCAAAAAAAAAGGGATGGAGAGAGAGCAAAAGAGAGGGAAGGAGAGAGAGGAAAAGAGAGGGATGGAGAGAGAGCAAAAGAGAGGGATGGAGAGAGAGAGCAAAAGAGAGGGGAGAGAGACCGAGCAAAAGAGGGGGAGAGAGAGAGAGAGCGGGGGAGAGAGAGAGAGAGCACAAGAGAGAGGGGGGGAGAGAGAGCACAAAAGAGAGGGGGGAGAGAGAGCGCAAAAGAGAGGGGGAGAGAGAGTGCAAAAGAGAGGGGGAGAGAGAGAGAGCGCAAAAGAGAGGGGGGAAAGAGAGAGCGCGCAAAGGAGAGGGGGAGAGAGAGAGAGCAAAAGAGAGGAGGGAGAGCGCAAAAGAGAAGAGGAGAGAGAGTGCAAAAAAGAGGGGGAGAGAGTGCAAAAGAGAGAGGGGAGAGAGAGAGCGCAAAAGATAGGGGGTAGAGAGAGAGAGCGCAAAAGAGAGGGAGAGAGAGCGCAAAAGAGAGGGGGAGAGAGAGAGCGCAAAAGAGAGGGGGGAGAGAGAGACCGCAAAGGAGAGGGGGGGAGAGAGAGACCGCAAAGGAGAGGAGGGGAGAGAGGGGAGAGAGAGAGCGCAAAAGAGAAGGGGAGAGAGAGCGCAAAAGAGAGGGGGGAGAGAGAGCGCAAAAGAGAGGGGGGAGAGAGTGCAAAAGAGAGGGGGGAGAGAGTGTAAAAGAGAGAGGGGAGAAAGAGAGCGCAAAAGAGAGAGGGGAGAGAGAGAGAGCAAAAGAGAGGGGAGAGAGAGAGAGCAAAAGAGAGGGGAGAGAGCAAAAGAGAGGTGGGAGAGAGAAAGCGGAAAAAAAGAGAGGGGGAGAGAAAGCAAAAGAGAGGGGGGGAGAGAAAGCAAAAGAGAGGGGGGGGAGAGGGAGCAAAAGAGAGGGGAGAGAGAGCAAAAAAGAGGGGGGAGAGAGAGAGCACAAGAGAGGGGGAGAGAGAGAGCGCAAAAAAGAGGGGGAGAGAGAGAGTGCAAAAGAGAGGGGGGAGAGAGAGAGAGCGCAAAAGAGAGGAGGGAGAAGGAGCGCAAAAAAGAGAAGGGGAGAGAGAGCGCAAAAGAGAGGGGGGAGAGAGTGCAAAAGAGAGAGGGGAGAGAGAGAGCACAAAAGACTGGGGGGAGAGAGAGAGAAGGCAAAAGAGAGGGGAGAAAGAGCAAAAGAGAGGGGGGAGAGAGAGCAAAAGAGAGGGGGGAGAGAGAGCAAAAGAGAGGGGGGAGAGAGAGCAAAAGAGAGGGGGGAGAGAGGGAGCAAAAGAGAGGGGGGAGAGAGGGAGCAAAAGAGAGGGGGGAGAGAGCAAAAAAGAGGGGGAGAGAGAGAGAGCACAAAAGAGGGGGGAGAGAGAGCAAAAGAGAAGTGGAGCGAGAGAGAGCAAAAGAGAGGGGGAGGGAGCACAAAATAGAGGGGGGAGAGCACAAAAGAGAGGGGGAGAGAGAGCAAATGAGAGGAGGAGGGAGAGAGATCAAGGGGTGGGACCGCTGTACTGCAAAAAATGGCCTGTGTGAACGGGCTTTAGGAGTAGTATATATATATATATATATATATATATATATATATATACACATTACTGGGAGCTAGCTAAACACATCTGGTAAACCAAAGACAAGAGGCCTATGTGTGTAGCCACTAATCACCAGCTAGCAAATTAAAAAAAATTGAAAATAGTAGAAAAAGGAAAAGTTGCAAATCAGCATGTTCTATCTAAACCAAGGTTTCATTTTGACTTTCATGTCCCTTTAAGAGCATAAAGTCAGGTGCAGAACAAGAGGTTGGGTAAAGAGTAGGTTTTACACTCACGTTGGTATATAGGGTTATATATCTGGTATAAAGGGTTCTTACAAATTGCCATGCGTCTGATCTGCGTCTCACTTGGGCATACATCTTCTATAAAGGTGATTGCAGTGGCCATTTATATAATTAGAGTACTCAGTCATGTAGGTGGCATAAATACTCCTGCAGGAGTCAAAGAATCTGATCTAAGGTATAACCGGGGCAGCAAAATTGTCTCTCTGTATTTGATAAATATATAATTTTATACATGTTAGTGTTTCCATAATTACTATTAGTAACCATTCATGGAGGAGTAAAAACGTTTCTTTCACCAACACAATATCCATTATTTCTGGCACTGCATGGAGGCAATACATGATGACCTTCTTATGCCTGTCACTATGTAGTCTTCATCTGAGTTACTGTGTGGTGCGAGTGTGGGCAACATGGTTACAAGCGGCCTTACCCTTTTAAGACGTAGGAGATGTTCGGACTTCAGTGCAATGAGGAGCTGCCACAGTGCGATGCCATGTTTCAGGTGACATTGTTTCAGTGCCTAAAGATGAAAAAGACAATATATGCTGACTGTGACACAAGTGGGTTTTCCTGACAGTTTGAGAGGTAACATTACAACTTTAAATTTATGAAAGTTTAAAATCTAAACATAGCTCACCTCAAGGATATGTGCACTGGTCTGTCCAGCCATCTGTAAAGTATTGTCTATATATGTAGTCAGCATGTGTTCTGGATCTCCACCGGACATTGATAGAAATCCCAGTGTCACCTCAACAGTGTGAAGAGCCTCACAAACATCACTGTACGAATTCAGATCTCTGCTTATCATATTTATTGCTGAATTTGTCAGGGACTCCTATGGAAACAAGTGATAATATTATAAAATCATACCTACTTATTGTCCCACTAGTAGTACAGTTTTATAGGAAAACACTACAGGGAAATATGTATTTCTTTCAATTTATTTGCGTTTTTTCAGCTGGTCAGCGGTCTCTGTGACAGATAAGGAGTGTAGCACCTGATGTTGGCTCAGGAACTTTACATGTATAACATTGTTATAAAGTTGCAAACGCTGCTGCCATATAGCACTTGAGGCTCGTGCACTCTCTTGAACCTACTTTTTCTTATCTATATGCTCTGTCCAAAGCATGTCCAGAATTAACTTATTTCACTACTTCTGAAAGTTGACTTATCTGATATTGTAGTTCCTTTCATCTGTCCAAATTTAAGGAATGATCATAAGACTGCTCCATAGGCTGGACCTTGCTTGCTCTCTCAAGTATTGCAAGCTACTAGGGTTATCAGGTAGATTATATTTGTTGTTTTTATTTTGGTGTCAGGGTTAGATGCCCTCAATGTATATTTAGTAGAACTACTATGCTATTTTTATGGATTAGAAACTTAGAAAGAAACCAATGCTTTTTTTAAAGGCCTGGGGACATTTCACCAAGGATGTTGTGACCCTTATTGGGATTGTCATATGAAGCCCTGTCCTCTCATGCACATTTCAACCAATTTTTGTGGTCAAAATGTCTCTCTCTCGTCAATCTTTAAATAAATGAAATGGGAACAGTAAGGATATACAGAGGAAGAGGAGCCGTTACTGACAGTTTTTTTTTTACCTACTGAATATTTTATTACTGCAAGTGTGAAAAAACATATTTCACATCAGTAAATATAAATCTAGTTTTAACCATTGGGGAAAAAAACGAATTATATTTTGATTGAGCACTACATGAACAGAAGCCTCTGCAAAAGTCCTTAATGTATAAGGCATTTTTAAAGGGACACTGAACCCAAAAAAAATCTTTTGTGATTCAGATAGAGCATGAAATTTTAAGCAACTTTCTAATTTACTCCTATTATCAAATTTTCTTCATTCTCTTTGTATCTTTATTTGAAATGCAAGAATATAAGTTTAGATGCCGGACCATTTTTTGTGAACAACCTGGGTTGTTCTTGCTGATTGGTGGATAAATTCATCCACCAATAAAAAAGTGCTATCCAGAGTTCTGAACCAAAAAAGAAGCTTAGATGACTGCTTTTTCAAATAAAGATAGCAAGTGAATGAAGAAAAATTGATAATAGGAGTAAATTAGAAAGTTGCTTAAAATTGCATGCTCTATCTGAATCAAGTAAGAAAACATTTGCGTTCAGCGTCCCTTTAAGCTAAAATTGATTCTGCTAAACTATGTAAATGCAGACATTTAAACAGGTTATATACAGAAGTTGAGCCTTGTTTTTTTTTATATTAATCAATAAATATATTTGATCTTTCTCACAGATATCTTTTAATACACTTAACTCATACACAATGCAATATTTTATTATTTTACAGCCTCGTATGAAATTTTACCTGCTCGAGTCTTCTCTTCACATCTATAAATAAATTCTCATAGTTTCGATCCTGGGAATGAATGAAAGTAGGCAATCCCTATAGAGATAGAGACAGCAATCATTATGGCTCATCTTGTAATGTGAGACACAAACCCTTTGTTTCACTCTGAAAAAGGCTGCAGGTAAGTCTGACATACTAATACAATACATATGTATATATATTCTTTGGAGACAACTGAAGCTGTAGTTTATAAAGGTAACAGATCTGTGCATTATGTCAGTCTCAAGCTACCATGGGTAAAGTGGAGTGGAGAGGTGCTCTTTACTTTTAATACAGTGGGCGTTACAACATCTGTACCACCTGTCAGAACTTTACCTGTGAGCTTTGTTGAAAACCCCCTGCGTGCACTTTTTTTAATGACATTGTTAGACCAATGTACAGACAGATGTAGATGCTATAAATCTTGTATAAGTGTATAGAAAAATATATAAAAGTATTCATTGTTTCTGTGTGAACATATTAGTTGAAATGTTTGCTCCTATAAAACAAAGTTTATAAATTTCACTTTTTTTGCTACTCACATTCAGAGTGATTAAAGGTTTTCCTTGAAGAAAGCGACTGGTGATTTGACGCTGGATCTTTTCTAGGTCGAATTCTTCCAAGGTCTCCCCTCTTTTCACACTGTACTGACAATTGGACAGAATTATGGGCATCAGATCTTTTTCCACCTCGTAGCCGATCACATGTAGGTCCATAACCTCTGATGCACGTATGGAGTATCTATGTTTTAATAACAATGTGTGTCATGCTCTGGTTAAAACACATACAAAACCAAACAGACTGGATATTTTGAATCCATGAATAAGTTAAAGGTAATGCTGTGAAATAGATTAATAGTTGCAAAAAAATAAAAAAATTGTGCTAAGAAAATAAAAAACTAAATTATATGTTTATCTGATAATAATTTCTTTCATGATAGTGAGAGTCCACGAGCCATCAAATGTGGGATAAAACAGCAGTCCACTAGGAGGCAAAAATCCCTCCTACTTTCCCATAAACCCTCTGTCATACATATGGCCAAGAGAAAGGAGAGAAATAGAAAAGCAGGAAAGAAAGAGCAGGGCAAGTAAAGTGCAAACCAGTACTGCCGCCAACTGTACAAAAACAAGGGCAGGTCTAATGGACTCTCGCCATCATGTAAGAAATTAATTGATCACATAAGCATATGTTTTGTTTTCTTTGATAAGATGATGAGAGTCCATGAGCCATCATATGTGGGATCTTATATCCAAGCTGTGAAGTCCACAAGATCACCATGAAATATGGCAGGATAACAGTTAAAGCAGGTATATAACTAAACAGGCAAACATGTCAACATGGTAAAACATAGTGAAAGTATGTAAAGAGGACCAAGTAGCCACCTTACAAATTTATTCAATTGAAGCTTCATTCCTGAAAGCCCAAGAGGTGGTGACTACTCTAGTAGAATGAGCAGTAATACGCTTTGGGGTAGTCTTCGCTGCAACCAATTCGCCCTTAAAACCTTAAGTTAAAGTAATTTCTGTAGCTTTCTGTTCCTTATGGGGACAAGAAAAATGTATAAACCAGAAAACAAGAAGCTCTATAATCTTTTGCAGTTTCTAGATAAAATTTCAAGGCTCTAACCACAATTTCCTGATTAAAGTTATCCGAAGATACAACCTTAAGTAGGTAAAAATAGTCAGTTCTCAAAACCTCCTTATTCTTATGAAACACCAGGTAAGGAGAATGACAGGATACAGCATAAAGTTCAAACAGTCTTCTGGCTGAGGAAATAGCCAAGAGAAAGATAACCTTCTGAGATAAATGTTGGATATCAAGACCATGAATATGCTCAAAAGTAGGCGCTTGAAAAACTCTTAAAACCAGGTTAAGGTTTCACCAAAGAGGAAGTTGGTCTAATAATCAGTCTTATTCTGACCAAAACCTTAACAAAGACTTGAAGTCAGGTAGTTTAGAGATCTTTTTAGGATACAAAACAGACAAATACGAAATGTAAGCTTTAAGGGAACTGGCTGATAAACCTTTTTCCGGACCCTCCTGTAAGAATTGTAAAATGCAACTAGCCTCACACGGGTAAAATAAATGCGCCTGATGACAGATTTCTGTGATTGAATCAGGGTGTCAATCACTTGATCAGAGAAAACTTTATGAGACAAGATTAAGCGTTACATTGACATGAAGTAAAAGTTGGAGATTTAAAGGGACAGGAAACCCACAATTTTTCTTTCATGATTTAGAAAGAACATGCAATTTCAAACATCTTTCTAGTTTACTTCTATTATCTAATTTGCTTCATTCTCTTGATACCCTTTGCTGAAAAGCATATATAGATAGGCTCAGTAGCTGCTGATTGGTGGCAACACATAGGTGCCTCATGTGATTGGCTCACCCATGTGCATCACTATTTCTTCAAGAAAGGATATCTAAAGAATGAAGCAAATTAGATAATAGAAGTAAATTGGAATGTTGTTTAACATTGTATTCTCTACCTGAATCATGAAAGAACATTTTGGGTTTAGTGTCCCTTTAAGGTATTGATGAAAGAAGAGACCTTGAAGGAGAAAATACTTCCTTAAAAGGAAGTTTTCAAGGCAGGCTGGAATAGCATTTGGACTAGATCCCCGTACCAAGTCCTGTGAGGCCATGCTGAAGCAATCAAGATTACAGATCCTCATTCCTGTTTGATCAAGGCTATCACGTTTGATAGCAATAGAAAAAGAGTAAATATGTAAATTAGACTGAATGACCAAGGAATCACTAAGGCATTTATAAGAGTCATCTGTGGATACTGAGATCTCACACAATATTCGAACAGCTGTTGATTCAAGCGGGAAGTCATTACACTTATTTCTGGCTTGTCCCAACGCCTTACAATCTGGTCGAATACCTCCTGATTCAGTAGCCATTCGCCTAGGTGAAGGTGCTGATGGATGAGAAATTCTACTTCCCCAGTTGTCCAAACCTGGGTTGTGGACTGCTGAAATCTTGGAATGACGGAACTTAAGCCACTTCTTTAATTTCCAAGGAACTGCGACTTCCGCCTTGGTGAATGATGCAAGGCACAGCATTGACATTGACTGATTGAAACTTCATAATGGATTCCTGTCTTAAAGTGATGGTAAATCCTAGCATTTAAAAAATGCAGCCCCGTAAGGCTATCATGGCTATTGGCTAAGAGATGGACACCTCACCTCAATGAAAAAAGAAAGCTTTGCTGTGGGTGGCTGGAACCACTTTGTTGAGGAGGCCGTGGCAAAGAAAAGGTACGGTTAACATACCATTTTAAAAAGTCATCACTGAAAGTCCCATTTATTTTTAGTGCTGGTAAATCCTTGAGATTTTGAAACGCTAGAATTTACCATCACTTTAAGATGGGCCAGCCCTGGAGAACTCTGAAGATAATGTAGAGTTCCAAGATGCTGATAGGTAACCTTGCCTGCTGAGGAGACCAGACAAAGGAATAAATCGGATTAAATATGCACAGTGCAAAACCGCCAGTCTGTCATGTTGGGGTGCAGTCTGGAGGTCACAGAGAGCCCAGTATGGGCTCACTGTGACCTTCAGACTGCACCCCAACATGACAGACTGGCATCTGTGGTGATCACCACCCATCTTGGCCTGAGGACTGCCTTGTTTTGAAGTCTAAAAAGCCACTATCATGAGAGCTACCACATCCATGCATTGAAGGACTGAAATAAGATAAAGGAGTTGGAGAAGAACACACGACTTATGCAACATGATTCTGTGTTGCTCTGTGAAATACAGTTTCATTCACACTGAATTAGGAAACCCAGGAAAGAAACCTTGGTCTGAGTAATTATAGAGCTTTTCTCCAACAGTGAAAATAAAGGAACTGAAGAACTTTGCTTGTATGTTCTTTTTCTATTTGGAGTAGCAAGAAGATACTACAATCCCCTGAGCTCTCACTACTGATAACCATGTTCTAAGAACATTTGTGAAGATTCTGGGTGTTGCTGCCAGGAATGCACTACAAACTGATTGTGCCTGTTTAAGAAGGCAAATCTGAGAAACTTGACATGTTCCTTGAGCATACGGATATGCAAATAAGCATTTATGGTAGACATAAACTGACCCTCCAGCACTAAAGGAAGTATAGTGTGAATTGTTTCCAGAAAATTTTTGAGATCCAAAATCGGTCTAAAGAAGTCCCTTCTTTCTATAGGAGATTGAAAGCCTATGCAGTACCCTTAGGAGATAATGACTTCTCCCAGGCCTCCTGAAAAAAGTTCAGTCTGCCCCTCACCAGAATTTAGTCTGGCCTAGGTTCCACACCTTTATGCATATATAGAGGAGGGGGCAGGTTTCTTGGACTGTTTAGACTTTGGACATGATGAACCAGGCTTCCACAAGCACTTTTAGGTACCATGTTAGCAGACAATGACTTGAGCCATAAACCTCTTCTAGCCAAAACATTTGTTGCAGCACTCTTCAAATTAAAAAGTAATTTCTATCATTCAGTTGAATCGATTGAAGTTGGTCACAATTGCAAACAGTTTTACTGTTTGCAATCGTGACCAACTTCAATCGATCCTGAATTTTCCCTAGAAAAGCTTTGTCAAAAAGCTCAGAAATGTTGTCACACCAGACTACAGTAGCTAAACTGATAGCTGAATGAAACATGTAGCCTGCCAGCTGAAAGGATTGCATGTGAAGGCTTTCAAGCTTTCCGTCCATGGGATCCTTGAATGAGATGATCTCCTTTAAAGGAATAGTCAGACTGGCAAAAACATAAATTATGCTTACCAGATAATTTAATTTCCTTCTGT
The DNA here is from genome assembly GCF_027579735.1 of Bombina bombina. Taxonomy (NCBI): domain Eukaryota; kingdom Metazoa; phylum Chordata; class Amphibia; order Anura; family Bombinatoridae; genus Bombina; species Bombina bombina. The sequence goes on along the minus strand of NC_069499.1, from coordinate 1,464,083,109 downwards.
ACAAGGAGAGTCCATGGCTTCATTCCTTACTGTTGGGAAATACTGAATCTGGCCACCAGGAGGAGGCAAAGACACCCCAACCAAAGGCTTAAATACCTCTCCCACTTCTCTCATCCCCCACTCATTCTTCCGAGTGAACAAGGGACAGTAAAAGAAATATCAGGGTATAAAAGGTGCCAGAAGAAAAATATAATTTAGGGAACCTCCCATCAGAGAACACAGGCAGGGGCCATGGACTCTCCTTGTACATAAGTAAATGAAATTATCTGGTAAGCATAATTTACGTTTTCCTTTTTAATACAAGGAGAGTCCACAGCTTCATTCCATACTGTTGGGAAAAATATACCCAACTCTAGAGGACACTGAATGAAAATGGGAGGGACAAAAAGAGGCAGACCCTAATCTGAGGGCACCACAGCCTGCAAAACCTTTCTCCCGAAGGCTGCTTCAGCTGACGCAAAAACATCAAAATGTAAAATATAGAAAAAGAGTGTAACAGGACCAGGTGGCTGCCTTACAAATCTGATCCATAGAGGCCGCATTCTTAAAGGCCCAAGAGGAAGCCACTGCTCTAGTAGAATGAGCCATAATCCTCTGAGGAGGTCTATGTCCCGCTGTCTCATAGGCTAAGCGGCTAAGACTCCTCAACCAAAAGGATAAAATAGTCGAAGAGACCTCTGGCCCTTACACTTCCCAGAATAAGCCACAAATATGGAAGACAAATGACAAGAAAGAAAGAACTGCAGCCCACAATGACAATGCTGTAAATCAGGTAGGGTTCATTCATCCACGATCAAAGCCACATAGCAGGCGTACCTGCGCTTCATCAGAGGTGATAAACTCAGAAAAGGTACAAACATTTATTGGCTGTGTATAACCAATAGGAATGCAGAAATGTGTACTCGCCCTCTCTTCTACAATTAAGTCCTTCATAGCTATTTAGTGTACTGATATGTATCAATAATTGCAGTCAGCACCATTTGTAGAAAGAGAGAGAAAGATTTAAACATGATCCAACAAAACTCTTAGTATAATAACACATGAGAGACATAAAAATATCACACAACAAAAAAAAACCCTTAAAAATAAGAATACAAATAAGATAAGGAAGAAGCTTGTATAAAATCCGTAGTAGCTTGCAGATAAAACTTCAAGGCACGAACCACGTCCTTGAGAAACCCTAACTTAGTACGTAGGACAGCCTTATCCGAATGGAACACCAGATAAAGAGGCTCACATTGCAAGGCAGCAATTACAGATATTCTGCATGCCAAAGCAATATCCAGTAGAAAGAGAACTTTGCAGGACTACAACAAATCTTAAGAACCAGATTCAGACTCCAAGGGGGTGCCGAAGATCTGAATACAGGTCTGATCCTAATCAGAGCCTTAACAAAGGATTTGAACATCCGGAAGCTCAGAGAGCCTCTTGTGCAATAAAGCAGACATGGCCAAAATCTGTCCCCTCAGGGAACTGGCCGAAAGACCCTTCTCCAGACCATTCTGGAGAAACATCAGAATCATGGCAACCTTAAGCTTATGCCAAGGAAATCCACGTTCTTTACACCAGAATAAGTAGGTTCTCCACACCTTATGATAGATGCGACGAGTAACCGGCTTACGAGCTTGAATGAGAGTATCAATAACTCTCTCAGAAAACCCTCTCTTGGACTAAGCGTTCAATCTCCACGCAGTCAGCCTCAGATAATCTAGATTTTGATGAACAAAAGGACCTTGTTCCAGCAGATCCCTGCGACAAGGTAACCTCCATGGAGGAGAAGATTACATCCTCACTAGGTCCGTGAATCACATCCTTCGCGGCCACGATGGAGCAATCAGTATCACTGACGCTTGCTCCTGCTTGATGCCGGCCACTACTCGAGGAAGGAGTGGTAATGGTGGAAAAAGGTAGGTTAGATTAAACCTCCAAGGCACCGCTAATGCATCTTTTAGCTCTGCCTGAGGATCCCTGGACCTCGACCCATATCTGGGTAGTTTGGTAGACGCCATGAGATCTATTTCCGGCGTCCCCCACCTGAAGCATATCTCCGCAAACACTTCGGGATGGAGAGACCATTCCCGGATGAAAGGATTGTCTGCTGAGAAAATCCGCTTCCCAGTTGTCCACACCCGGAATGTAGATCGCTGACAGCGAACAGCTTTGGGCCCCCACCCATTCCAGAATCCGAGATACTTCCCTCATCGCTAGGGAGCTTCTCGTTCCCCCCTGATGGTTGATGTAAGCCACCAAGGTTATATTGTCTGATTGGAAACCCTGGTGCTTGGGATGAGATAACTCTTCTCTAAGTTTATCTTCAATCCATGTGATCGAAGAAGAGAGAGAAGAGAAACCGAATGGTCCCTCTGCTAGACAAAAAGGATGGCGCTTGAACCAGAATGTCGTCCAAGTAGGGAGCTACTGCTATACCTTGGGGTTCTGGCGACAGCCAGGAGAGCTCCCAGAACCTTTGTGAAGAGTCTTGGGGCCGTAGCTAGACCAAACGGAAGTGCAATGAACTGGAAGTGCTGATCCAGGAACGCAAACCTTAGGAACTGGAAGTGGTCCCTGTGGATTGAAACGTGAAGGTAGGCATCCTTTAGATCTATAGTGGTCATGAACTGTCCTTCCTGAACTAGAGGAAGAATGGACCTTATTGACACCATCTTGAAAGAGGGGAAATTTTGAAACTTGTTGAAGCATTTTAGGTCCAGAATTGAGCAGAAAGTTCCCTCCTTCTTTGGGAAAACAAACAGGTTTGAGTAGTATCCCAAACCTCTTTCTGCAATAGGAACCGGGACAATGACCCCTAAGGAGGACAGATCCCGCATGCATCCCAGAAAGGCTTCTCTCTTTTCTGGTTTCAAAGACAGGCTTGAGAGGAGAAATCTGCCCTTGGGTGGATGAGATTTGAAACCTATCATGTATCCCTGAGCTATGACCTCAAGGACCCACGGATCCTGCACGTCCCTGGACCAAGTGTCTGAAAACAGCGACAGTCTGCCCCCCTACACGATCCAGCTTTGGATCGGGGGCTACCCCTTCATGCCGACTTGTTCTCGGCAAGCTTCTTGTTCTGCTTGGATTTCTTCCAGGATTGAGCCAGCTTCCAAGTGCTCTTGGTTTGCTCGGACTTAGAGGAGGACTGCTGACATTGGGACTTTTCAGAACGAAAGGAACAAAAATTAGATCCTTGTCCCTTAGATTTGTTCTTTTTATCCTGCGGTAGGAAAGCACCTTTGCCCCCTGTAACCGTGGAAATAATGGAATCCAGGCCTGGAACAAATAAAATGTTTCCCTTAAAGGGGAGGGAACATAACCTAGACTTAGAAGTCATGTCCGCAGACCTGGACTTCAGCCAGAGCGTCCGACACGTCTGCACGGAGAAACCAGAGATTTTAGCATTCAGGAAAATAATCTGCATGTTTGCATCACATATAAAAGAATTAGCAATTCTCAAGCCCTTAATTCTTTCCTGGATAACGTCGAGGGGACCCTCCACCTCGATCAATTTCGCTAAGGAGTCGCACCAGTAGGCCACAGCTCCAGCAACCGAGGCAACAGCCACTGCCAGTTGAAATAAATATCCTGTGTGCTGAAACATTTTCCTGAGAAAAGTTTCCATTTTCTTATCCATCGGCTCTCTGAAAGACGAGCTTTCCTCAAGAGGTATAGTAGTACGCTTAGCTAACGTGGAGATAACACCATCCACCTTAGGGACGGAACCCCACAACTCTAGCTGAGAGCTTCTCTGCCATCCTCTTGTGACGAAAGGCAAAGAATGACTTGGGAATGGGGGAAGTGGGAGAGGTATTTAAGCCTTTGGCTGGGGTGTCTTTGCCTCCTCCTGGTGGCCAGGTTCAGTATTTCCCAACAGTAAGGAATGAAGCCGTGGACTCTCCTTGTATTAAGAAGGAAAGAGGAAACTGCTCCATATACTTTTGAAATAGTTTCCAACGCCTCCAAATTTGCAGAGAGAAAAGGAAACGTGTTCTTGAACTTGACAGAGGTAGCAAAAGGAACACCTGGTTTGTTCCATTCCTTAGTGATTAAGTCAGAATTAGTTACTAGGAAGGTAGATAGTTGTTTAGGAGCTGCCTTAAATAATTGTTTCCGCAGTAGGAGGATCGTCTACCTCCAAGGCTAGAAAAACTTTCTCGCAAGAGAGTGTGTATATGCTTCAACCTGAAAGTAGAGGACACTTCCTCTGTTACATTATCATCAGTGGGGTCCTAGGTGTCTGAAGCCTCTTTCTCAGAAGAGGAGATTTCTGATTCTACTGTACCCATCTTTTCTGCAGGATACTTGGACAGGTTACTACTGATAAGCCTAAGATCTGTGAAGAGTTCCCTTGCAAGTTCCGGCATTTAACTGGTGGAGGCATGACGTCCACCAGTTCATTAATTGCATAGTGAATCTATTCTTTCAATTTAGGAGACCTGGGGAGAATCCAGATGGGTTGTGAATCCTGACCACTATGCTATAGGGGGATTGCATGACCCAGTCTAGAATGAGACCTAGAGCATAAGTTGCAAAACTGTGCAGGGAGACACACCAAAGCATCTTTACAAAGCAAACAAAGTTACAATTTAAAGGCACCCCCCTCAGGGGAACACAGAAATAATGGCACTATGTAAAACTGATGTCCTTAGAAGGGCTTCAGAAATATTGGGTACCGTCTCTTTAAAAAGAAAAAAATGCACTTTAAATACAAAAAAAAACGACAGTTGTAGTTATTAATTGGTTACACACATTTAGCCAAGCTCTCTATGAATGCTAAAGCATGCAGTGTTAAATTTAAAGAGACAGTACCTCCAAAAAATGTTTCGCTGTTTTTTGGCTAATAAATAAATTTTCACCTTACATGGAGAGTGCAGCCCTTTCTTTTTCGATTGAATTGCTACAGAGCATGGGCTCTGAGTGGCTAGCACCCATCTTTTGAATTCTTGCATATGGAGCATATACAGTATATGAGTGCTGGCCTATGAGTTTGTTCACTATTACCTCAATTTTTAAAAAGAAGCAAATAAATTGACTGAGGAATACAGGGATTAAAAGCTCTGCTATATTGGGTGTTCTTGCCTCCTCATAGTGGACTGGAGTTTAATCCAACATGCGATGGCTTTATTAGGCCACAAGTGTTCAAAGCTACTAGATATTAGTACTTAAAGGTACTCTCAAGACTTTTTTTTTTAGAATTTACCATCACTTTAAGATGGGCCAGCCCTGGAGAACTCTGAAGATAATGTAGAGTTCCAAGATGCTGATAGGTAACCTTGCCTGCTGAGGAGACCAGACAAAGGAATAAATCGGATTAAATATGCACAGTGCAAAACCGCCAGTCTGTCATGTTGGGGTGCAGTCTGGAGGTCACAGAGAGCCCAGTATGGGCTCACTGTGACCTTCAGACTGCACCCCAACATGACAGACTGGCATCTGTGGTGATCACCACCCATCTTGGCCTGAGGACTGCCTTGTTTTGAAGTCTAAAAAGCCACTATCATGAGAGCTACCACATCCATGCATTGAAGGACTGAAGTAAGATAAAGGAGTTGGAGAAGAACACACGACTTATGCAACATGATTCTGTGTTGCTCTGTGAAATACAGTTTCATTCACACTGAATTAGGAAACCCAGGAAAGAAACCTTGGTCTGAGTAATTAAAGAGCTTTTCTCCAACAGTGAAAATAAAGGAACTGAAGAACTTTGCTTGTATGTTCTTTTTCTATTTGGAGTAGCAAGAAGATACTACAATCCCCTGAGCTCTCACTACTGATAACCATGTTCTAAGAACATTTGTGAAGATTCTGGGTGTTGCTGCCAGGAATGCACTACAAACTGAGTGTGCCTGTTTAAGAAGGCAAATCTGAGAAACTTGACATGTTCCTTGAGCATACGGATATGCAAATAAGCATTTATGGTAGACATAAACTGACCCTCCAGCACTAAAGGAAGTATAGTGTGAATTGTTTCCAGAAAATTTTTGAGATCCAAAATCGGTCTAAAGAAGTCCCTTTTTTCTATAGGAGATTGAAAGCCTATGCAGTACCCTTAGGAGATAATGACTTCTCCCAGGCCTCCTGAAAAAAGTTCAGTCTGCCCCTCACCAGAATTTAGTCTGGCCTAGGTTCCACACCTTCATGCATATATAGAGGAGGGGGCAGGTTTCTTGGACTGTTTAGACTTTAAGCATTATGAACCAGGCTTCCACAAGCACTTTTAGGTACCATGTTAGCAGACAATGACTTGAGCCATAAACCTCTTCTAGCCAAAACATTTGTTGCAGCACTCTTCAAATTAAAAAGTAATTTCTATCATTCAGTTGAATCGATTGAAGTTGGTCACAATTGCAAACAGTTTTACTGTTTGCAATCGTGACCAACTTCAATCGATCCTGAATTTTCCCTAGAAAAGCTTTGTCAAAAAGCTCAGAAATGTTGTCACACCAGACTACAGTAGCTAAACTGATAGCTGAATGAAACATGTAGCCTGCCAGCTGAAAGAATTGCATGTGAAGGCTTTCAAGCTTTCCGTCCATGGGATCCTTGAATGAGATGATCTCCTTTAAAGGAATAGGCAGACTGGCAAAAACATAAATTATGCTTACCAGATAATTTAATTTCCTTCTGTACAAGGAGAGTCCATGGCTTCAATCCTTACTGTTGGGAAATACTGAATCTGGCCACCAGGAGGAGGCAAAGACACCCCAACCAAAGGCTTAAAAACCCCTCCCACTTCCCTCATCCCCCACTCATTCTTCCGAGTGAACAAGGGACAGTAAAATAAATATCAGGGTATAAAAGATGCCAGAAGAAAAATATAATTTAGGGGACCTCCCATCGGAGAACACAGGCAGGGGCCATGGACTCTCCTTGTACATAAGGAAATTAAATTATCTGGTAAGCATAATTTAAGTTTTCCTTTTTAATACAAGGAGAGTCCACAGCTTCATTCCATACTGTTGGGAAAAATATACCCAACTCTAGAGGACACTGAATGAAAATGGGAGGGACAAAAAGAGGCAGACCCTAATCTGAGGGCACCACAGCCTGCAAAACCTTTCTCCCGAAGGCTGCTTCAGCTGACGCAAAAACATCAAACTTGTAAAATATAGAAAAAGTGTGTAACAGGACCAGGTGGCTGCCTTACAAATCTGATCCATAGAGGCCGCATTCTTAAAGGCCCAAGAGGAAGCCACTGCTCTAGTAGAATGAGCCATAATCCTCTGAGGAGGTCTATGTCCCGCTGTCTCACAGGCTAAGCGGCTAAGACTCCTCAACCAAAAGGATAAAATAGTCGAAGAGACCTCTGGCCCTTACACTTCCCAGAATAAGCCACAAATATGGAAGACAAATGACAAGAAAGAAAGAACTGCAGCCCACAATGACAATGCTGTAAATCAGGTAGGGTTCATTCGTCCACGATCAAAGCCACATAGCAGGCGTACCTGCGCTTCATCAGAGGTGATAAACTCAGAAAAGGTACAAACATTTATTGGCTGTGTATAACCAATAGGAATGCAGAAATGTGTACTCGCCCTCTCTTCTACAATTAACTCCTTCATAGCTATTTAGTGTACTGATATGTATCAATAATTGCAGTCAGCACCATTTGTAGAAAGAGAGAGAAAGATTTAAACATGATCCAACAAAACTCTTAGTATAATAACACATGAGAGACATAAAAATATCACACAACAAAAAAAACCCCTTAAAAATAAGAATACAAATAAGATAAGGAAGAAGCTTGTATAAAATCCGTAGTAGCTTGAAGATAAAACTTCAAGGCACGAACCACGTCCTTGAGAAACCCTAACTTAGTACGTAGGACAGCCTTATCCGAATGGAACACCAGATAAAGAGGCTCACATTGCAAGGCAGCAATTACAGATATTCTGCATGCCAAAGCAATAGCCAGTAGAAAGAGAACTTTGCAGGACTACAACAAATCTTAAGAACCAGATTCAGACTCCAAGGGGGTGCCGAAGATCTGAATACAGGTCTGATCCTAATCAGAGCCTTAACAAAGGATTTGAACATCCGGAAGCTCAGAGAGCCTCTTGTGCAATAAAGCAGACATGGCCAAAATCTGTCCCCTCGGGGAACTGGCCGAAAGACCCTTCTCCAGACCATTCTGGAGAAACATCAGAATCATGGCAACCTTAAGCTTATGCCAAGGAAATCCACGTTCTTTACACCAGAATAAGTAGGTTCTCCACACCTTATGATAGATGCGACGAGTAACCGGCTTACGAGCTTGAATGAGAGTATCAATAACTCTCTCAGAAAACCCTCTCTTGGACTAAGCGTTCAATCTCCACGCAGTCAGCCTCAGATAATCTAGATTTTGATGAACAAAAGGACCTTGTTCCAGCAGATCCCTGCGACAAGGTAACCTCCATGGAGGAGAAGATTACATCCTCACTAGGTCTGCGAATCACATCCTTCGCGGCCACGATGGAGCAATCAGTATCACTGACGCTTGCTCCTGCTTGATGCCGGCCACTACTCGAGGAAGGAGTGGTAATGGTGGAAAAAGGTAGGTTAGATTAAACCTCCAAGGCACCGCTAATGCATCTTTTAGCTCCGCCTGAGGATCCCTGGACCTCGACCCATATCTGGGTAGTTTGGTAGATGCCATGAGATCTATCTCCGGCGTCCCCCACCTGAAGCATATCTCCGCAAACACTTCGGGATGGAGAGACCATTCCCGGATGAAAGGATTGTCTGCTGAGAAAATCCGCTTCCCAGTTGTCCACACCCGGAATGTGGATCGCTGACAGCGAACAGCTTTGGGCCCCCACCCATTCCAGAATCCGAGATACTTCCCTCATCGCTAGGGAGCTTCTCGTTCCCCCCTGATGGTTGATGTAAGCCACCAAGGTTATATTGTCTGATTGGAAACCCTGGTGCTTGGGATGAGAGAACTCTTCTCTAAGTTTATCTTCAATCCATGTGATCGAAGAAGAGAGAGAAGAGAAACCGAATGGTCCTCTGCTAGACAAAAAGGATGGCGCTTGAACCAGAATGTCGTCCAAGTAGGGAGCTACTGCTATACCTTGGGGTTCTGGCGACAGCCAGGAGAGCTCCCAGAACCTTTGTGAAGATTCTTGGGGCCGTAGCTAGACCAAACGGAAGTGCAATGAACTGGAAGTGCTGATCCAGGAACGCAAACCTTAGGAACTGGAAGTGGTCCCTGTGGATTGAAACGTGAAGGTAGGCATCCTTTAGATCTATAGTGGTCATGAACTGTCCTTCCTGAACTAGAGGAAGAATGGACCTTATTGACACCATCTTGAAAGAGGGGAAATTTTGAAACTTGTTGAAGCATTTTAGGTCCAGAATTGAGCAGAAAGTTCCCTCCTTCTTTGGGAAAACAAACAGGTTTGAGTAGTATCCCAAACCTCTTTCTGCAATAGGAACCGGGACAATGACCCCTAAGGAGGACAGATCCCGCATTGCATCCCAGAAAGGCTTCTCTCTTTTCTGGTTTCAAAGACAGGCTTGAGAGGAGAAATCTGCCCTTGGGTGGATGAGATTTGAAACCTATCATGTATCCCTGAGCTATGACCTCCAGGACCCACGGATCCTGCACGTCCCTGGACCAAGTGTTTGAAAACAGCGACAGTCTGCCCCCTACACGATCCAGCTTTGGATCGGGGGCTACCCCTTCATGCCGACTTGGGACTTTTCAGAACGAAAGGAACAAAAATTAGATCCTTGTCCCTTAGATTTGTTCTTTTTATCCTGCGGTAGGAAAGCACCCTTGACCCCTGTAACCGTGGAAATAATGGAATCCAGGCCTGGAACAAATAAAATGTTTCCCTTAAAGGGGAGGGAACGTAACCTAGACTTAGAAGTCATGTCCGCAGACCTGGACTTCAGCCAGAGCGTCCGACACGTCTGCACGGAGAAACCAGAGATTTTAGCATTCAGGCAAATAATCTGCATGTTTGCATCACATATAAAAGAATTAGCAATTCTCAAAGCCTTAATTCTTTCCTGGATAACGTCGAGGGGACCCTCCACCTCGATCAATTTCGCTAAGGAGTCGCACCAGTAGGCCACAGCTCCAGCAACCGAGGCAACAGCCACTGCCAGTTGAAATAAATATCCTGTATGCTGAAACATTTTCCTGAGAAAAGTTTCCATTTTCTTATCCATCGGCTCTCTGAAAGACGAGCTTTCCTCAAGAGGTATAGTAGTACGCTTAGCTAACATGGAGATAACACCATCCACCTTAGGGACGGAACCCCACAACTCTAGCTGAGAGCTTCTCTGCCATCCTCTTGTGACGAAAGGCAAAGAATGACTTGGGAATGGGGGAAGTGGGAGAGGTATTTAAGCCTTTGGCTGGGGTGTCTTTGCCTCCTCCTGGTGGCCAGGTTCAGTATTTCTCAACAGTAAGGAATGAAGCCGTGGACTCTCCTTGTATTAAGAAGGAAAGAGGAAACTGCTCCATATACTTTTGAAATAGTTTCCAACGCCTCCAAATTTGCAGAGAGAAAAGGAAACGTGTTCTTGAACTTGACAGAGGTAGCAAAAGGAACACCTGGTTTGTTCCATTCCTTAGTGATTAAGTCAGAATTAGTTACTGGGAAGGTAGATAGTTGTTTAGGAGCTGCCTTAAATAATTGTTTCCGCAGTAGGAGGATCGTCTACCTCCAAGGCTAGAAAAACTTTCTCGCAAGAGAGTGTGTATATGCTTCAACCTGAAAGTAGAGGACACTTCCTCTGTTACATTATCAGCAGTGGGGTCCTAGGTGTCTGAAGCCTCTTTCTCAGAAGAGGAGATTTCTGATTCCACTGTACCCCTCTTTTCTGCAGGATACTTGGACAGGTTACTACTGATAAGCCTAAGATCTGTGAAGAGTTCCCTTGCAAGTTCCGGCATTTAACTGGTGGAGGCATGACGTCCACCAGTTCATTAATTGCATAGTGAATCTATTCTTTCAATTTAGGAGACCTGGGGAGAATCCAGATGGGTTGTGAATCCTGACCACTATGCTATAGGGGGATTGCATGACCCAGTCTAGAATGAGACCTAGAGCATAAGTTGCAAAACTGTGCAGGGAGACACACCAAAGCATCTTTACAAAGCAAACAAAGTTACAATTTAAAGGCACCCCCCTCAGGGGAACACAGAAATAATGGCACTATGTAAAACTGATGTCCTTAGAAGGGCTTCAGAAATATTGGGTACCGTCTCTTTAAAAAGAAAAAAAATGCACTTTAAATACAAAAAAAACGACAGTTGTAGTTATTAATTGATTACACACATTTAGCCAAGCTCTCTATGAACGCTAAAGCATGCAGTGTTAAATTTAAAGAGACAGTACCTCCAAAAAATGTTTCGCTGTTTTTTGGCTAATAAATAAATTTTCACCTTACATGGAGAGTGCAGCCCTTTCTTTTTCGATTGAATTGCTACAGAGCATGGGCTCTGAGTGGCTAGCACCCATCTTTTGAATTCTTGCATATGGAGCATATACAGTATATGAGTGCTGGCCTATGAGTTTGTTCACTATTACCTCAATTTTTAAAAAGAAGCAAATAAATTGACTGAGGAATACAGGGATTAAAAGCTCTGCTATATTGGGTGTTCTTGCCTCCTCATAGTGGACTGGAGTTTAATCCAACATGCGATGGCTTTATTAGGCCACAAGTGTTCAAAGCTACTAGATATTAGTACTTAAAGGTACTCTCAAGACTTTTTTTTCCCTTTGATGGGTAAGTGGGTTATCAATATTGCCATTGTGATCATCTTATAGTCACCTGGGAAAGTAAACCCTCCTTTGCAAGTGTCTTCTCTTTAAAAGAAGGGGTATGGACCATTTAAAGACTTATTTTTATAAGATTTATGTTAAACAGCACTTTTGATTCTGATTTTACAGCGATCACATGCATCCTACGGGGGCATTGAATTTTGTTGTCTTGTTGTCTGTAGCAAATGAGCATATTATGGAGTTTATTTTTACACAGTCTGAAATCTTCTTGGGTATCATAAATTACCAAGGAAACAAAATATATGAAATAAGTGAATATTCTGATTATGTTATTCAGCAGTTAAGTATAATGAAGAATTGGAAGTCAACATACTTTTGCTCATCATCTGTATATTTTTCCAAAAGGTATACAAAGTCATTGTGAAGCTTTATCAGGTAGTTGACAAGGGCGGTGGCACACAGTCCTAATCCTTGGCGTCGAGGTAGCAGCATGTTGAAATCACTTTCCATTGTTATGTTTTTATCACACGTACCTTCTGGCAGTTTTATTTCCCCTGAAACATCAAACAAAACAAGCATTATTTTAACACAAAACTTTCAAAACACAAATTTAATGTAAGGCTTTAAAGGGGCATTCAATCACAGGTTATTTTATCATAATTTATTTGTTGAGTTTCACGATATTCAATACATGATCTCATTGGTACAATACATTACATACACATATGGGGCTAGATTTCGAGTGGAGCGCTATTTTAACGTATGCCTGTAAAGTTGCAAATCTGCCCGTTTACGGGCGCACATTAAATAACCAGCAATTACAAGTGGCTGGTTAATGCTCCTGTGAGCTCACGGTTTCCCTTTGCGCTAAGCTCAATTAACCAGAGGTCATACCTCTGGTTAAAGTGATCGTAAATTCACCTAAGTAATTTTGCTTATTTCGAAAGTACTTTTAATTATAAGCATATTGATGTGCTTATTTATGTCCTAAAAACAATAAATCTCTTGTAAAACCCCCTTTTTATGAGGCTCTGTTACCTGCTTCAATCTTGCCTTTGTCTCACAATTTGCTATACTTCTATTTACATGCAGCTGTTGCAGCCAATAGGAGCTGCACTATACGCCCTATGTAAGCTACTGCCAGCACGCTCCCGTGCTGGTAACTTGAAGCCAACTCAGCCGTGAAGTAGAACTGCGCAAGCGCAGTTTGATACGCTATTTGCTCAGTTTAAACAGTTAATCTGCTTTACCATAGCGATTCACTGTCTAAAACGGCTGAGTCGGCTTCAAGTTACCAGCACGGGAGGGTGCTGGCAGTAGCTTACATAGGGCGTATAGTGCAGCTCCTATTGGCTGCAACAGCTGCCTGTCAAATGGAAGTATAACAAATTGTGAGACAGAAGCAGCATTGAGCAGGTAAAGGAGCCTCATAAAAAGGGGTCTTACAAAAGATGTATTGTGTTTGGGACATAAATAAGCACATTGATATGCTTATAATTAAGTACTTTCAAAATATGCAAAATAAAGTGGACAGTTCTTTAAAGTAAATTAAAAAAATTAACAGTTTTATTTTTGTAAATAAAAACTGCATTAAGCAGTTATAAGGGGTTAAAGTGAGGTGATGAAAGTGCCTTTACATAGAGGTGAATGGGGACTGAGTCTTTATACACACATATATATATATATATATATATATATATATATATATATATATATATATATATATATATATATATATATATATATATATACATATACACAGTATCTCACAAAAGTGAGTACACCCCTCACATTTTTGTAAATATTTTATTACTCTCTGAGGATCTGAAAAGAAGAATTGTTGCTCTACTTAAAGATGACCTAGGCTATAAGAAGATTGCTAAGACCCTGAAACTGAGCTGAAGCACGGTGGGCAAGACCATACAGCGGTTTCACAGGACAGGTTCCACTCAGAACAGGCCTCGCCATGGTCGACCAAAGAGGTTGAGTGCACGTGCTCAGCGTCATATCCAGAGGTTGTCTTTAGGAAATAGACGTATGAGTGCTGCCAGCATTGCTGCAGGGGTTGAAGGGGTGGGGGGTCAGCCTGTCAGTGCTCAGACCATACGCCGCCATCAGATTGGTCTGCATGGCTGTAATCCCAGAAGGAAGCCTCTTCTAAAGATGATGCACAACAGTTTGCTGAAGACAAGCAGACTAAGGACATGGATTACTGGAACCATGTCCTGTGGTCCGATGAGACCAAGATAAACTTATTTGCTTCAGATGTTGTCAAGCGTGTGTGGCGGCAACCAGGTGAGGAGTACAAAGACAAGAGTATCTTGCCTACAGTCAAGCATGGTGGTAGGAGTGTCATGGTCTCGGCCTGCATGAGTGCTGCCAGCACTGGGGAGCTACAGATCATTGAGGGAACCATGATTGTCAACATGTACTGTGACATACTGAAGCAGAGCATGACCCCCACCCCCCTTAGGAGACTGGGCCGCAAGGTAGTATTCCAACATGATAACGACCCCAAACACATCTTCAAGACTACCACTGCCTTGCTAAAGAAGCTGAGGGTAAAGGTGATGAACTGGCCAAGCATGTCTCCAGACCTAAACCCTATTGAGCATCTGTGGGGCATCTTCAAATGGAAGGAGGGGAAGCGCAAGGTCTCTAACATCCACCATCTGTGATGTCGTCATGGAAGAGTGGAAGAGGACTCCAGTGGCAACCTTTGAAGCTCTGGTGAACTCCATGCCCAAGTGGGTTAAGACAGTGCTGGAAAATAATGGTGGCCACACAAAATATTGACACTTTGGGCCTAATTTGGACATTTCCACTTAGGGGTGTACTCACTTTTGTTGCCAACAGTTTAGACATTAATGTCTGTGTGTTGAGTTATTTTTAGGGGACAGCAAATTTACACTGTTATACAGGCTGTACACTCACTACTTTACATTGTAGCAAAGTGTAATTTCTTCAGTGTTGTCACATGAAAAGATATAATAAAATATTTACAAAAATGTGAGGGGTGTACTCACTTTTGTGAGATATTGTATATATTATATAAACATATTAACATATAAATATATATGTATATATTCATATATTTTTTTATTTTGCTGTCTCACGGCATGAAAGCCATTCTCCCATTGGAGCCTATAGAAGCGCTCTCATCCAGGCTATGCGAACACGAGGTCGCGTCCGCATTGTGCCTGACTTGCAATACTAGCGCACATTTACGTGCACTGGTAATACTGAGTGGAGCGCAAATCTTGGCCATAGTGTTAAATTCCAGATATCACAATATAATTCTTGCAGATCAACCCAAGGCTTCCGGAGGTGGACACGGAAGGGAGAAGTGCAGAGTTACAGCACGGAAACAGAAAAACCCAGGTGCAACCCGACTCAGGTGCAAAATAATTTAATAAGCAGTAAGCACACACTCATGGCAACTTATAAAAGATAAAAAACAAATAGTTAATGCAGTTGTGTATGAAAAATGTCTCTCTGGTTCCTGCCAACCTCCGGTAATCCTATTGATTCCCCCTCCACCACAGCTGTCCAAATGGAGTGTAGGGACAGGGACAGGGACAGATGGCTCCTGGGTGCAGATCCGGTAGGGACTGGTCGTCTAAGCACGAATAAATAGCTGTACTGGAGTAGGCCACACAATGAGTGACTTACCCCATAAATGCCTGCCAAGTATAGCAGGCGCTAAGGAACCACAGATAATATTTGCAGCTCCAGTGTGGGGAGGATAGGAATTTGAAGGAGTGGAAGGCTGCTTTAAAAGAGAACCTCCTGAAACCCCATTAGAAGTAGAATATTCTGCTGAACCACTGATTAACCAGTGGTGTATGGAAAAAACTAAATTTATGCTTACCTGATAAATTATTTTCTTTTACGATATGACGAGTCCACGGATTTCATCCTTACTTGTGGGATATTAACCTCCTGCTAACAGGAAGTGGCAAAGAGCACCACAGCAGAGCTGTATATATAGTCCTTCCCTCCCCCTCCACCTCCAGTCATTCGGCCGAAGGTTATAGGAAGAGAAAAGGAAAGGCTAAAAAGGTGCAGAGGTGACTGAAGTTTACAAAAAATATAAAGAAAAACTGTCTTAAAAAGAACAGGGTGGGCCATGGACTCGCCATATCGTAAAAGAAAGTAATTTATCAGGTAAGCATAAATTTAGTTTTCTTTTACAAAGATATGACGAGTCCACGGATTTCATCCTTACTTGTGGGAAACCAATACCAAAGCAATAGGACACGGATGAAAGGGAGGGACAAGACAGGAACCTAAACGGAAGGCACCACTGCTTGAAGAACCTTTCTCCCAAAGATAGCCTCAGAAGAAGCAAAAGTATCAAATTTGTAAAATTTGGAAAAAGTGTGAAGGGACGACCAAGTAGTAGCCTTACAAATCTGTTCAACAGATGCATCGTTTTTAAAAGCCCATGTGGAAGCCACAGCCAGGGCCGCCATCAGGGGGTGACAGGGGTGACTGCTGTCAGGGGCCCAATGTGCCAGGGGGGCCCCATGAGGTAAGAACTAAAAAAAAAAAAAATTTTTTTTTTTTTTAAATTTTGGCAGCCACCAGTTGGTACTACAGCAGAGTGCTAATTGAGCATGGGAAATGTTATTACAAGGAGTAAAGTATTAGCATTTGAGAGGATTTCTGAGTGTGCACTAAATCACTATGCACAGTGTGAGACAGACTTGGCACTGTTTGTACAGTGTGTGCCTGAGTCAGACGGCAGATCACTTTCATTTGCAGAGAAGGTAGGACTTACTTAACAAATGTTTTTTATTTCTTTGTGCAATTTCAGATTGTAACTTCAATGTGGTAGTAGTTGTATGGTAGGGCCAGGGGTCCATAAAAACACATTTTCTTTTAGCAGCAGTGTATTTATGATTATTTGACAATGCTGTAAAAATTCTATATTTAAAACCATGCAGAAATGTTTCCTCCTCAATACACAAATGGTAGGTGCCCTTTTGGCAGATATGTATATATATATATATATATATATATATATATATATATATATATATATATATATATATATATATATTACATTCCAGTTTACTGCCCCTTTATGCAAGGACTTTCCAGATGCAAGGAGGCATTTTATAATTTATATTTTTACATCTGCATAAAATGTTATCCTCTCAGACTAAGGATTGCTCAGTGTTTGAAATGAGACAGGTTAACTTAAAACTGGTCAGTTTACACTACGGCTGACTTAATTATGAAATACATACCAACAAGCCTAAATCCTGCATTTAAGCAGATCTAATGGTATGAGTACCACAGCTTATGGTTCCAGCAAGACCATATAGAGTACAGCATTTTTAAAATCCATAAGTACAGCTGACAGATGGGAACATTTGTACACTATATTAGAAGTGGTGCTCTTGGTTGGGGAAAATGGGGAAAAAACAAACATATGTTAACCTTTTAAAAGTACTTTTCTTCATCTAGCAATCTACCCAGATCATTAATGTACAATTTTGAATTCACAGAATTATTTTTGTTTGCACATTTACAAATATGATTCTTTAAAAAGTGATCTCTTAATTGCTGCAATTTTTTTATCATGCATGTCACACACTGTTGATTTAGGGGATGCAAGGTGCATAAATCTTTCCTCCTGTGAGTGTTTCTGTGAGTGTCTGTGTTTATGTCTTTGTGTTTTGGTTTGTGTCTCTATGAGTGTGTATGTATTTTTTTTCTGTGGGTCTCTCTGTGAGGGTGTGTGCATATGTCTTTGAGATTTTTCTATGGGTGTCTCTGTGAGGGTGTGTGTATGTTTGTCTTTGTGTATTTTCTCTGGATGCCTCTGTGAGGGTGGGTGTGTATGTCTGTGTTTTCTGTGGATGTCTCTGTGAGGGTGTGTGTTTTCTTTGGGTATCTCTGTGAGGGTGTGTGTATGTCTTTGTGTGTTTTCTGTGGATTTCTCAGTGAGGGTGTTTGTATGTATGTCTGTGTTTTATGTGGTTGTCTCTCTGTGTGTGTATGCCTTTGTGTGTTTTCTGTGGGTATCTCTCTGTGTGTGTGTATGTCTTTGTGTGTTTTCTGAGGCTGTCTATGTTGGTGTTTCCTTGGGTGTATGTGCAAGTTTGTGTGTGTGTGTGTCCATTATCTGTTCCTTTTTAGGACATTTTGACCTTACTACTGATTATTCACATCTTTCTACAGACTTTGAGCTAACAAGACCTTTCTGGAAGTCACTAATTCACCATTTAACCTTTAAATTATTGTTTAGGCAGTCCAGGGCCCTTCCTTTCAGCTACTGCATGCTGTTGTCATCATTTAGTTGGCATCTTCCTTTACAAAAAGATAATCAGAACTCCATATTTTGTTTTCTAAATCTCCTTTTTTTTGTTTTACAAAATTGTAGTTTACCTCATTACTTGTCAGGTCAATGTAAACAAGTGCTGAGTGTCTGTTTTGGTGTCTGTGTCTGAGTGTGTTTCTTTGCGTGTCTGCTAGTGTCTATATGTAAATCCTTATGTGTGAGTGTGTTTGTGTGTTTCAGTGTATGAGTGTGTCTGTGTATGTTACTACCTTTACAACATTTCCAAGTTTAAATAGACACAAGAATAAAGTGCATATACGTTTTAGTCACTTGGTAAAAAATTGCACATGTCAAAGGAGGTGAGGGGGGGGGGCCCTGATCAATGGTTAAGTCAGGGGCCCCAAAATTTCTAGTGGCGGCCCTGGGGCCCACAGCCCTAGTAGAATGAGCCGTAATTCTTTCAGGAGGCTGCTGTCCAGCAGTCTCATATGCCAGGCGGATGATACTTCTCAGCCAAAAAGAAAGAGAGGTAGCCGTAGCTTTCTGACCCCTACGCTTTCCGGATTAAACAATGAATAATGAAGATGATTGACGGAAATCCTTAGTTGCCTGTAAGTAAAACTTTAAGGCACGGACCACGTCCAAGTTATGTAACATACGCTCCTTCTTAGAAGAAGGATTAGGACACAAGGAAGGAACAACAATTTCTTGATTAATATTCTTATTCGAAACAACCTTAGGAAGAAAACCAGGTTTGGTACGTAAAACCACCTTATCAGAATGAAATATGAGATAAGGCGAATCACACTGTAACGCTGAAAGCTCAGAAACTCTTCGAGCAGAAGAAATAGCAACCAAAAACAAAACTTTCCAAGATAACAGTTTAATAACTATGGAATGCATAGGTTCAAACGGAACCCCTTGAAGAACTCGAAGAACTAAATTCAAACTCCAGGGAGGAGTAATAGGTCTAAATACAGGCTTAATCCTAGATAGAGCCTGACAAAAAGACTGAACATCGGGTACATTTGCCAAATGCTTGTGAAACAGAATTGACAAAGCTGAAATTTGTCCCTTTAAGGAACTCGCTGATAACCCTTTCTCCAATCCTTCTTGGAGAAAAGACAGAATCCTAGGAATCCTAACTTTACTCCATGAGAAACCCTTGGATTCACACCAATAAACATATTTACGCCATATCTTATGATAGATTTTTCTAGTGACAGGCTTTCTAGCCTGTATCAAAGTATTGATAACTGAATCAGAGAATCCTTGCTTAGATAAAATCAACCGTTCAATCTCCACTCAGTCAGCTGCAGAGAAATTAGATTTGGATGTTGGAAAGGACCTTGAATAAGTAGGTCCTGTCTCAATGGAAGTTTCCACGGTGGCAGAGAGGACATGTCCACTAGATCCGCATGCCAAGTCCTGCGTGGCCACGCAGGTGCTATCAGGATCAGTGAAGCTCTCGATTCGAGCAATCACGCGTGGGAGGAGAGGAAATGGCGGAAACACATAAGCTAGGCTGAGCAACCAAGGCACTGCCAAGGCATCTATCAGTTCGGCCTGAGGATCCATTGACCGGGATCCGTATCTTGGAAGCTTGGCATTCTGTCGGGATGCCATCAAATCCAATTCCGGTCTGCCCCATCTGAGAATCAATGAGGCAAATACCTCCGGGTGAAGTTCCCACTCCCCCGGATGAAAAGTCTGTCGACTCAGAAAATCTGCTTCCCAATTCTCTACTCCTGGGATGTAGATCGCTGACAGATGACAAGAGTGGGCCTCCGCCCAACTGATTATCTTGGATACCTCTATCATCGCCAAGGAACTCCTTGTTCCCCCTTGATGATTGACATATGCCACAGTCGTGATGTTGTCCGAATGGAATCTGATGAATTTGGCCGAAGCCAACTGAGGCCATGCCTGAAGCGCATTGAATATTGCTCTCAATTCCAGAATATTGATTGGAAGAAGAGACTCCATTTGAGTCCAAACACCCTGAGCCTTCAGGGAGTTCCAAACTGCACCCCAGCCCAGAAAGCTGGCATCTGTTGTCACTATTACCCACGAGGCTCTGCGGAAACAAGTCGCTTAGGACAGATGATCCGGCGACAACCACCAAAGAAGAGAGTTTCTGGTCTCTTGATCCAGATTTATCGGAGGAGATAAATCCGCATAATCCCCATTCCACTGTCCGAGCATGCACAGTTGCAGTGGTCTGAGATGAAAGCGAGCAAACGGAACGATGTCCATTGCCGCTACCATTAATCCAATTACTTCCATACACTGAGCCACTGATGGCCGAGGAATGGACTGAAGTGCTCGGCAAGTATTTAGAATCTTTGATTTTCTGACCTCCGTCAGAAATATTTTCATGGCTACCGAGTCTATCAGAGTTCCCAAGAAAGGAACCCTTGTCTGTGGGACAAGTGAACTCTTCTCTATGTTCACCTTCCAGTCGTGAGTTCTCAGAAAAGACAACACTGTGTCCGTGTGAGATTTTGTCAGATGATATGTTGACGCCTGAATCAGAATATCGTCCAGATAAGGCGCCACCGATATTCCTCGCGGTCTGAGAACCGCCATAAGAGACCCTAGAACCTTTGTGAAGATTCTGGGTGCTGTGGCCAATCCGAAGGGAAAGAGCCACGAATTGATAATGTTTGTCCAGAAAGGCATACCTTAGAAACTGATGATGATCCTTGTGGATAGGAATATGAAGGTAAGCATCCTTCAAGTCCACGGTAGTCATATATTGACCCTCCTGGATCATTGGTAAAATTGTTCGTATTGTCTCCATCTTGAATGATAGAACTCTTAGAAATTTGTTTAGACACTTGAGATCTAAAATGGGTCTGAACGTTCCCTCCTTTTTGGGAACCACAAATAGGTTTGAGTAAAACCCCTGTCCTTGTTCCAATTTTGGAACTGGACAAATTACTCCCATAGTAGAAAGGTCTTTTACACAGCGTAAGAACGCCTCTCTTTTTATCTGGTTTGCAGATAACTTTGAAAGATGAAATCTCCCTCTTGGGAGAAAGTCCTTGAATTCCAATAGATAACTGTGGGTCACTATTTCTAGTGCCCAGGGATCCTGAACATCTCTTGCCCAAGCCTGAGCAAAGAAAGAGAGTCTGCCCCCTACCAGATCCAGTCCCGGATCGGGGGCCGCCCCTTCATGCTGTCCTAGGAGCAGGAGTGGGCTTTTTGGATTGTTTACCCTTATTCCAGTTCTGATTAGGTCTCCAGACCGACTTAGATTGGGTAAAATTCCCTTCCTGCTTTGAGGAAGAAGAAGAAGCGGGGGGTCCTCCTTTAAATTTCCGAAAGGAACGAAAATTATTCTGTTTACCCCTCATTTTAACCGACTTATCCTGAGGTAGGGTATGGCCTTTACCTCCTGTAATATCAGAAATGATTTCCTTCAATTCTGGCCCAAAAAGGGTCTTACCTTTAAAGGGAATAGCTAAAAGCTTATGTTTTGATGACACATCAGCAGACCAAGATTTGAGCCACAATGCTCTACGTGCTAAAATAGCAAATCCTGCATTTTTTGCCGCTAATTTAGCAATTTGAAAAGCGGCATCAGTAATAAAAGAAATAGCTAGCTTGAGAGCCTTAATTCTATTTAAAATGTCATCTAATGGAGTCTCAACTTTTAGAGACTCTTCTAGAGCCTCAAACCAAAAAGCTGCTGCAGTAGTTACTGGAACAATGCAAGCCGTAGGTTGTAAAAGAAACCCCTGATTAACAAATAATTTCTTTAGTAGACCCTCTAATTTCTTATCCATAGGGTCTTTGAAAGCACAACTATCCTCAATGGGTATAGTAGTACGCTTAGTTAGGGTAGATATAGCTCCCTCTACCTTAGGGACCGTTTGCCATGAGTCCCGAATGGTATCTGATATAGGAAACATTTTCTTAAAATTAGGAGGGGAGAAAATGGTATACCTGGTCTATCCCATTCCTTTCTAATAATTTCCGAAATTCTCTTAGGAACTGGAAAAACATCAGTGTAAGTAGGTACTTTCAAATATTTATCCATTTTACACAATTTCTCTGGAGGAATCACAATAGGGTCACAATCATCCAGAGTCGCTAAAACCTCCCTAAGTAACAGGCGGAGGTGTTCAAGCTTAAATTTAAATGACATAACATCTGAATCTGTGTGAGGTAAAACATTTCCTGAATCAGAAATTTCACCCTCAGACAGTAATTCCCTGACCCCCAACTCAGAGCACTGTGAGGGAACATCGGAAATAGCTAATAAAGCATCAGAGGATTCAGAATTTACATTAATACCTGATCTACTGCGTTTACCCTGCAACACTGGTAATTTAGACAATACCTCTGTAAGGGTAGTTGACATAACTGCAGCCATCTCCTGCAGAGTAAAGGAATTAGACGCACTAGAGGTACTTGGCGTCGCTTGTGTGGGCGTTAAAGGTTGTGACACTTGGGGAGAATTGGATGGCATATCCTGATTCTCTTCAGACTGAGAATCATCCTTAGGCACACTTACTTTATTTAAAATATGCTTTTTACATTGTAAAGCCCTTTCAGTAAAAAAGTTACACAATGTAAGAGAGGGTTTCACAATAGCTTCTAAACACATAGAACAATGAGAAACCTCAATGTCAGACATGTTGAACAGACTAGTAATACCACAAAAAGTCATTTAAACACTTATTTATAGCATAAAATAAACATTAGAAAAAACGTGTACTGTGCCTTTAAGAAAAGAAAAAGTGAACAATTTTTCCAAAATGCACAAAAAACATTAAATTATTCCCAAATTTAACTTAAATATCGTTGGTTAATCCAAAAATTACTGCACCCAGAAGCAAAGGCAGAAATAAGGCTTTAGAAGTACTTATATCAACATCTAGACAACATCACAGACTGTGCGCGCGTATACAGCCGCACCGCTCATCACTGTGTGCTAAGTTGACCCACACATGATGTTACTGGTGGGCGGGGCTAAGGTAACTGCCGGCCCACCGGGCAAATGCCCGGTATAACCTATGGCCAGTCCAGGCCTGGTTATTGCAGTCCAGGGAGACATGCCCCCATAGTTGGAACTCTAGTCTCATGTTGTGTCCCAGTGACTTTTATTCTTTATTTATTTATTATTATTATTTTTATGTTTATGTTATAAAAATTGCAAACCTTATAGAAAGATAATCGTTCAACTGAATATTATCCATAAAATATCCTGATATGAACCTGACCTGTAAACATAAGTATGCTACACAATGTCAGATAGAAAAATCCTAATAAAAAGGATCAGTACTGAGACATGCCCTCTGGATAAGCAGTACAAAATAATCAGAATTTGATGAGAAAAAAAAAGATGTAATAACATCACTCTGCTAAAAAGTCCTTTCAGACTAATAAGCTCCATCAGTAGACTGATGAACCGGGATGTTTACATAACTTAAGACGTCTTTAAGAGACTATCTGCTGCGAAACAACTGGAGATGTACTGTTAGCTGAATAAAAAGCAGATACTCCACTTCTCAGAGCCTTTGTATGTACGAGTCAGACTATTAACTGACTCAAACTACACAGTTAAAACAGCAGCAGACAAACTCTTATGCACCCAGTTAACAACAGTGTATCCCAATATCGCACCGGGGTCTGCCGATACAAGTAAAGGGAAAGTCCTGTTTGTGGCAGGAAAAAAACATGGTGCCTAAGCAAGGAAAAGCTAATGGTGTGCATTATGAGCCCCTTCATGAAGCTTGAACAGAGATGTTAATAAAAAAGACAAACTCTTTCCTACGGACTTGCCCTCACAATACTTAAAGCCAGGCGCCGTACTAACCAAAAGGGATACGAAATATAAATTGCGGTAACCTCCTCCTAGAGTAAGAACGGAGGTGCTGCCGCTGAGAAGGGGGATAAGTACCGGTAGTAAATCCCTTAACATACCCTTAAATCCTCTTCCAGGGATATCTAGAAGTACACATACTCAATTTTCCTCCAATAAGAAATGTAAAAAGGCTGCATAACAGACCCCTTACCTGAGAGGGATCAGGAACTGCTAGTCTGCATGAAAAATAATGTGTGGTTGTCTCTGTAATAATAATATCAGTGAAGAGAGATGAAACCACTGCCCCAGGGAGAGAGTATCTAAGTCCAGCAATATCCCCTTCCCTCATTGCCCACCCTCACAGGAGGGTACCCAGCAAATTAATAACAGTCCCTCAGCCCTAATATGCCTCAATTAGACCACAAGCCATGGGGGCAGGGATACAGGGACTCACGGTTAGAAGTCTTTATTCTTCTCACCAACTCCAGGTTTGACAGCCTCAGCCACTGACAGGGACTTGTAGACAAAGAAAAGCAGAGTAACCAACCCTGGTTTTCTATATAGGGGTAGCATAGATGTTGAAAGGTAAGCATAGACTTCCTCGCCGTCTTCCAACTGCTAAAAGCCACCACTACTCTTACTAAAGAGGATTACGTGGACACAGCATCTTCGCACATCCGTCCTGATGTACAAGGCAAAGAATAACTGGGGGTTTATGGGAAGTGGGAGTGGTACTTAACAGCTCTGCTTAGGTGTTGTTTGCCTCCTCCAGGTGGCTAGGAGTTGAATTCCCACTAGTAATTGAATGGATTTGTGGACTCTCCATACAATTGGAAAGAAAAAGGGATTATCTATCTTTTAAAACAATAAATATTTTGCTGTAGATTGTCCCTTTAAGATAAGAATTAGCTTTATCATACATTGAGCAGAATATAGTGTACAAAACAAAGTCTTGAATTAATCTGCATGTTTTCATTTCGCTTTGGTTTTATATGTTTTACTTCTTTAAAGTTTTGTTTTATGTAAAAAAAAAATAATACATCTTGAAATTACAGACTCACCATTAACATGGAGAGAATTCCTTAGATGATTCCAAGTGAGCAGAAATGCCTTTATTCGCCTTTCAAAAATATGTCTGGCACCATCTAAAAAGACAGATTATTAAAGGGATATCATTATGGATTTTGTTTAAAGGGACATTAAACAAAAAAAAATATTTTTTACGATTCAAATAGAGTTTAAAACTGTAAACAACTTTCCTATTTACTTTTATTACCAAATGTGCTTCATTTCTGCTTTTGGTAGCCTTTGCTGAAGGAGCAGCAATGCACTACTGGGAGCTAGTTCTGGTGTGCCAATGGCAAGAAGCATATATGTGCAGCCACCAATCAGCAGCTAGCTCTCAGTAGTGCATTGTGTCTCCTGAGCCTAACTAGTTAAAGGACCAGTAAATACAGTTGATTTGCATAATCAGCAAATGCATGATAAAAAGACAATGCAATAGCACTTAGTCTGAACTTCAAATTAGTAGTAGATTTTTTGCTGACAGACAAGTTACGTCTATTTCCACTCCCCTTGTATCATGTGACAGCCATCAGCCAATCACAAATGCATATACTTATATTCTGTGAAATCTTGCACACGCTCAGTAGGAGCTAGTAACTCAAAAAGTGTAAATATAAAAAGACTGGGCACATTTTGTAAATGGAAGTAAATTGGAAAGAAACAAAGCAAACCAAACAAATTAAAGCAACTTTGATAATAAAATTAAATTAGAAAGTTATTTAAAACTGCATGTTCTATCATGTTTCATTTTGATTTCACTGTCCCTTTAAACAAAAGATGTATCACTTACCTGAACGTATGCTCATTAAGAAATCAGTTATTGTTTGCTTGTCCATGTCCCTGTGATTCTGGAACCTTTTAACCAAGTCTTTTTGAAGGTTCAAAATTTCTGGTAAGTATTTCACCATTCGCAATTCACCTTCCTAATAAAAACAAATGAAATAAATGATTAGATAACTCTAATACGGTAACATAATCCCTGTTTATCTATTCAGAATCAGCCCAAACTTACTCTCTCGAGGAAATTCCACAGTATTGGCACAAAGTCTTTCCCATCCTTCTGCTGGGCGATGTGTCGTAAATATTCAACGGACAATCTTTTCCTGCAGCTCCATATTTTGGAACATTGCACAGCGCTCTCTCGTGGTAATGTCATAGGATCACCATTAATCAGGGGATCACCATATACAATTTTCACTATTGGATTAGAACTGATCCTCTCATCTTTGCTTATAAAGTTGTTTACTTCCAAAAGATCTTTATCTAAACTCTGTTGGTTTAAAATAAATAAATAAAACACAAAATGTAGGAGTAGAACCCCACACCATGACCTACAACCGCAAGGCTCCCTTACCTAATTTTACAGAATTACTTCTTTAGAAATGCAAAATACATTATATTTAAAAGGACAATATACTATAAAATGTATTTCCCCTTAATGTATTTAGAATGCAGAGTTTAAATATATACGGGAAATTGCTGATTTTTTGTCTATGAAACAGCTGTCTGCTAATTGAAAATGCAACCCAATTAAAGGGCTGGGCTTGCAGGGAGAGCAGAACTAATTAGCCTATTTCGTTATAGTTACACAAAAATCCTCCTTTTTTATATCTATATACACAGTGAGACCAATACTTAAAGAAAACCCCCACTAGGAGTGTGATTACTTCTATACCTTTTTTATATACAGCTTTTTTACGACTAATACTTAGGTACTGAAATGTTTAGTATATGCAGGAAAACATTAGGCAAAAGCCTAAACTTAAAATGACAAAATGAAGGTAAAGGATCTGTATACAAATGAATACACTCCAGTGGTATCATCCGGAACACATTAAAGGAGAGAAACAAAAATCACAGTACACTGTCCCTTTAACAAGAGTTCAATAAATCAATTTTATTATTGTAATATCTAATCAATTTTAAAACAGACTTTGCTGAGTCTAATTAGTTTTTTTTGTTAAATATTAAAGGGACACTGTACCCAAATTTTTTCTTTCGTGATTCAAATAGAGCATGACATTTTAAGCAACTTTCTAATTTACTCCTATTATCAAATTTTCTTCATTCTCTTGGAATCTTTATTTGAAATGCAAGAATGTAAGTTTAGATGCCGGCCCATTTTTTGTGAACAACCTAGGTTGTCCTTGCTGATTGGTGGATAAATTCATCCACCAATCAAAAACTGCTGTCCAGAGTTCTGAACCAAGAAAAAAGCTTAGATGCCTTCTTTTTTATATAAAGATAGCAAGAGAATGAAGAAAAATTGATAATATGAGTAAATTAGAAAGTTGCTTAAAATTGCATGCTCTATCTGAATCACAAAAGAAACATTTTTGGTTCAGTGTCCCTTTAAGACTTGATTCTCTAAAGCTCTCTGGTGAGATACCGCAAGCTATTTTAGAAAGATAAATTTTAGTTTGATTTCTGTTTATCTCGCTACATAGGGCTCTGGATGTGAAGGAGAGACACATACAATATAATAATAATAATTATAAATAATATAAAAATTGTTTGCATGTAATTATCTCCAAGCAGGGGAGTTTTTATAGTTGCACCCTAAGAATGAATAAAAAATAAATAATAACACAAGGTTTTACCACTAATAAGAATATTTAGATTTTGTATCTTGATCCCCTCATTCTCAAATATATTAAGACAAGTAATACATAAAAAATATGTTAAATAAGAAAAAATCCCTTTTAAAACTCATCTCTCTCTCTCTCTTTCTAGGCAAATTAATGGAAACTATGGAACAATTTTCAAAGTTGACCTGTGTATGTGATTGACCCAGCTTGAGGTAAATAATGGATGTTTTATTCATTTTAAATACAGCTATACAGATTTTGAATTTTGCTAGAGAAAAAAGAGCGAGCAGTAAGTCTAGAACAGCATGCACAAGCCCACTGAAAACAGAACTGTGTGTAGTTGTATCATTGTGATATAATAAGTGCTATATTCCTGTACGTTCAGTCAGGCAATTTATTTTTACCTTGAGTGCAGGAGTAATAAATGAGGAAACCATATGCTTTTCCCAAGCATTTCTTCCCAGCTTTGAGGACAAAGTTTCATCAAAATGTACAGCCCCTAAGAATGAGAAATACATTTAATTACTACCAAATACTACATCATAGTAATTTGTATGATTAAAAATCCCCAGATTTTTCTCAAATGTTTAGATGTTTATGTGCATAAATATGTGTGGGGCATTCAACTGTGAACTGTGTTTTGTCCACTGCTACAAGAGACGCTGAAGTGCATCTTGACCCTGCAACATTCTACACACTGATTACTTAATTAGTGCAGAAACTATATATGTATCTATATTTACCCCTATCTGGCCTTTGGCAAAGATATAGGTTAAACTAATACAATAGGCTTTCCATGGGGTATGTCCCTGCATTGCAAAACAAAGCAAAAAATAAATAAAAAATATGACAGTTTTAAATTATTTCAATACATTTATTGGATATTTGTATCTTTTACATAGATTATGTTGCATTCAGAAGTCCAGTTATTGTAATGGCCCTGGTAAAAATATTTAAAATGTTACCAGTGATATATGAGTGTTATATTAAATGGTTATGATGGGTTGGTTTAAAGTTAAGTGCATTTAATTATCATTAAGAGGTTACTTTCTGCAACTACAATGATATAATAATGGCATACGATGCACAGTGTATGTCTAGTAGGTGTAAACAGAGGGAGCAAAAACATACAGCAGTATTATAAAAATACAGATTTAATTCATGTGACCACTCATGCAAAAATAAATAACATTTATACTTTAGTGTAAGATCACTGTCGGTCCTATGTAAATTGATGGTTGTTGTTGGAACATTATTATTATTGGTTATTTGTAGAGCGCCAACAGATTCCGCAGCGCTATAAACAAATGCGGAGTACAACAAAACAATTATAGGGATCAAATGGGTAGAGGGCCCTGCCAAGAGTTGCACTGTTGTAGTCATGAGATGTTTAACTTACACTGTCCAGGTTGTTGGTTAGTATTTGTTAGCATATTGCGAAGAATCAAGTGTACAATTGTTGTCGTCTCATCTGCACTCTTTCCAAGAGTATTCTTAAGATGCTCCAAGTCTTTTGCAATATGGCCCAAAAGGAAGCGTCCAGGATCTTGTACTTGTGGTTTTAAAATAACCATTAAACTCTAAGAAAGATAACAGTGAAATTAAGAGAAATATTTTCACATGAAAAAACTGATTTACTGTTAAAAAAACAAAAACCTCAGACAGAATTATTATCCTATACCAGGGTTGGTAAACGTTGATGGAAGCATGTGCCCCAAATGGTAGTGCTAAAACCTACTCTCATAGGCAGTATGGTATGGCGCTAGCAGCGGGCAGTATGGTAATAGCCCAGGTGCAGCACTGCATGCCATATACAAATTGTTGCTGTATGTGCCACCTTTGTCAAGGGTACAGGAGGAGATGGGTCTTACAGATGTTGCTGTGGTGTAAGGGACTGCACTCTTGCTATATCCAGAAACACTTCTCTAACACTATGTATGCTGAGCTGACACCGCAGGGAAGGAGGAATATAGGAGGTTGCTCTCTCATTTAAATCCCTTTAGGAAGCACTTGCAGGAGGCTTTCTTTGAGCCCAGTGACATCCACACTTAAAGGGACAGTTCACCCCCAAAAATATCCCCTTTAAATTGCTCCAAATGATCAATTTTACCTGCTGAGTGTATTAAATTGTTGACAAGCAGCTCATTTACCCCTATTTTGGCATTTGAAATAGCTGACTTAGCCTGTGGTATCCCCACCTATACTGAAAATTTCTATACTGGAGTCCAGGCTATTGAATAGCCTAAGTAAACACAGCCAGCAGAAGAAATTACACTCCCAGTGGGGTGCAGGATAGTTAAGCAATAAAATTATCATTTTACATTGTTCTCTCTAAGTATTGAGCTTTGGTTTTTGAGAGAAATATAAGATAATGAAGCAAGTTTGTGTACACAAAGTGATAACATAATGAGATATGATATTACCTGAAGCTTAACCCATTGTAATAGGCTGTGGTTTCAAAGATCAAAACCAGCTACTTCATATACACAAATAAACCGAAAAATGCAATTTCTCATACATTTTATACTCTGCAGCTGGTATACCAAGTCATTGAAAATACTGTACATTCATACAGAAATAATTTTACAGTATACTGTCCCTTCAAAAACTGGGAGCTTGGAAGCAAGAGCTTGGTTATTTAGTCTATATTTCTGTTTCCTGACATGTTTTTCCCTTCCCCTTCCAGATCCAGTTCCTACTTACTTGCTGTGGTCCTTGGTTTTGTGACTGCTACCTCACCTGAAAATACCTCTGGGCCTGTTTCCTACTCTCAGACTACCTGGCTCCTCATCAGACTCATTGCCTACACTCTGGAAAAGTCTGTCTCATCTTCAGATCTTTACATAGAATGGTAAAAGCAAGGTTGTACATTTTTGTGACTGGGTTCCAGATCAACAAACTCAAGTAATTGTTTACCACAACTTCTACTCTAGGTGGAATACATTTAATTATATCTAACATTATTGTGCTGTACCCGTGGATTGTGTTCCGCTCCAAGTATCATTGAAAGGTGAGTCAGAAGTCGTAACAAAATAAATGCTGGTGCAGGAACATCTCGGTCAGGTGCTACACTTGACCCAAGACGTTCAGGAGCTCCCAAAACATGTCCAGTCTGTGTTCGGTCAACTTCCTGTCTGTTTCAAAAAACAAAACAAAACATTGATCTTTAATAAATGAAATCTACAAATGGAACACTGGTCTTGGGTTGACAATACCCATGGACTTTATTTTCAAATAAATGAACATAAAGATGATATTCTTAAATATCCTATTTTTATATATATATTTATATATATAAAAAAAATCTTCTGACATTACAGTGTGCTCAAACTTAAGATCTTTTTAGACCACTATATAAACAGATACAGCTGAATGTAGTAAAGTTGTATATGTCATGAGATGCAGGACACATGCAGGACACAGCAAAGATGGTACAACTCTATTTTATTGTAGAGCATGGAAACATACATCTGCTAGCATTGATCTCACTAACTAACTGCGACACAGACAAATGGACCTAAACCCCGCCCCCAATCTGGTGACGTCACTTCTCACTCTCATCACATCTTCCCCCTTTCAAAAGACAAAGCATACATTTTTTTTTTCATTTGAATATAACAAAGTATACAACAACAATTTTGTATAATGAAAAAACAAATCCAGAGACGTTCCGGCAGAAATGCAAAAGTGCTTGTAAGTTAAAACTGGTTCTTTATTAGGACATATTAAAAACGAAACAAAAATAGGCAGACTCCATATATACAAAGAGAGAATCAAAAAAAGGTCTGACCGGTTTCAGCCATACTGGCTGTAGTCAACAATTTTGTATAGTATATAACAAATAAGTTACAGAAAATATAAACAACATGAATTACATCCTGACTTGAACATCGGGGTAGACTACCCTAGTCCACAGTGACCATGGGATTATTCTGCCCATACTTCCGTTCTCTGTTCTAACTAAAGTTAATCCCGATATCGGGCCGGACGTTTCACCACTCTTCCGCTTGATGTAACTCTACATGAACTGTCCTCTGATACAGAAGAAGGTGATTGAGAGTCCGCTGGAGGCAGAGACATATCCCCGCTGTGAGCTTGCCGAGGGGAAGGCACCCCTTTTAAAACAGGGGATCCCACCGGCGGTGGTACTGAGGCATCCAGTTCCAAACTCTCAGGTAAAGGCTGAAGATGTTTTCGGTTACGGCGTGTAACTGTTCCTCCATCAGTAAGGACTACATAAGACCTTGGTTCTGGAGAGCGTCCAATTACCGTAGCAGGCATCTTCCATTTCTTCTCATCATCAAGTTTAATTCTGACACTTTGCCCCGCATTCAGCTCCTGCAAGGGCCTCACAGAATGTCTCCTGTCGTAGAAGAATCGATAGCCCCTTTTTGCCTCTTCATCCCTCCTAAGGACTTTGTCCGGAGGAATAGAGCTAGTTGGCTGGAAGACACCCACAGAGGGTAAGGTGGTGCGAATCTGGCATCCTAGCATCAGCTGTGCCGGGCTAAAGCCTGTGGCTTGAATGGGAGTCGCCCTATAGGACAAGAGGGCCAGGTACAGCTCAGATTGCTTTAAAATTAATTTTGTTATTTGAACTGCCCTTTCAGCCATTCCGTTGGCCTGCGGGTAATGTGGACTTGACGTAGAATGTATAAAATCATATTCCCTTCTGAAAGAACTGAACTCTGTGGAAGCGAACTGCATTCCGTTATCACTCACCAGCTCCATTGGTATGCCCCACTGGGCGAACAAGCTCTTGAGACGAGTGATAACGGCTTGACTTGTGATTTCATTCAAAGGTGCAATTTCCAAATACCTGGAATAGTAGTCGATCACGACTAAGAACTTTTTCCTGTGCAATTCGCACAAATCAGCAGCTATTTTCTGCCACGGGCCTGCAGGCAGCGGAGTAGAAATCAAGGGCTCCCTTCTCTGAGTAGGCCAGCGTTCCCGACAAAAAGGCACATTTAGACACATGGCTTGCAATGTCGGAACTAATTCCAGGCCACCATACAGCCGTAGCTGCCCTTTCTCTGCACTTTGTAATGCCTAAGTGGCCATCGTGAATCCTGTTTAACATCTCCTGCCGCATGCTAACAGGAATAACAATGCGGTCCTAGAACAGCACCAACCCATCCAGCTTCGGGGAGCCTGCCCATATAATTTACAAGGCCCAATATTTGTCTCAGCTCATGTACATCAGAAGGATTTTCATCTGTTCAATAGCACAATAGCACAAATTTTCTCGGGGTCTGGTTTGATGCCATCCCCATTGATGATATGCCCAAAGTAACATAACTCAGCTTCAAAATGGCATTTCTCTTTGTTTAGCTTCAGCCCGGACTCTCTGATACTCTGCAGCACACAGCTCAATCGCTGATCATGTTCCTCCAATGTAGACCCATACACTAAGATTTCATCCATGACGACTGCCGTGCCCACGTGGTCTCCTAGGAGAGAACTAATTTCTCTTTGGAAGATTTCAGGATCAGAGGATATCCCGAAGGGGAGTCTGCAAAAACAAAACTGACCTACTGGTGTAATGAAGGTAGTCAGTTTGCAGGAAATTTGGATCTAGAGGTATCTGCAATAAGCCGCTAGAAGCATCCAATGTAGAGAAGAACTTTGCCCCCGGAGCTATGTCTTCAAGTGTCGGCAGCACATATCTCTCTCTCTCGTCACCGCCTCATTCAGCCTTTTCAAATCTATGCAGATGCGTACCTTCCCGTTTTTCTTCGCAACGGGCACAATGGGGGGCACACCAGTCAGTTGCTTCAACAACCTCTTCAATAACCCCATATTCTTCATATGCAGAAGCTCCTTCTCCACTTGAGGCATGAGCGGGAACAGAATACTACGGGGAGTGGTAATGCTGTATGGGACTGCGTCACCTTTAAGTGATATACGGACTGGGATGCAATTCAGTAGGCCCAATTCACCAAAGATATCTTCTGAGATCTCATTCACTCTGTACCACTAGGCCCAAACCACAGGCTGCTTTTCTGCTCAATAAGTTGTTAACACACTGACCTCTAATCACATGCACCCACATGGTGAATTTCCTTTGCTTGTACTCGCAGCTGGCAAGAAATTTCCCTGCACAATCAATGCGGCCACCAGGACTATGGACTTTTGTTGTAACTTTCGCCAGCTGGGGCTGTCGAGGCAGTTTTATGAACGCTGCAAGAGACATTACAGTGATGTCTACTCCTGTGTCAATCTTAAAGGCAACTTTGGCTCCCATTAAAGTAAGGGTAACCCTCCAATCATCTTCTGAACCTGGCCGTTCATCAACAAACCCCACAAAGGACACTTCTTGACCCTCCTGGTCGCTATCCACCTGCATCTCCTTAATATATTCAGTCTTACACACCACTTCAAAATGGCCCATCCTGTTACATTTTCTACATCTTTTGTCTTTAGCAGGGCATATGACACTCTCTGATCATGGGCACGGTTGCACCGTGTGCATCGGGCATGCTGCGCCCATCCACTTCTGGGCCTGTTGCCCTAGGTCTACCGCTCACACTGTGCCTTTCACTAGCAGCTCTCCTGAACTGCTGCACTTCGTCCACAATACTCTCAGACCTCAGATCAGCACTTTGCTTTTTCACCAGTTCACTCTGGCGGGCCATCCTAATAGCCCCATCTAATGTTAAATCAGACTCTAACTGTAGCTTCAGTGAGACTTCAGCATCTGCAATTCCAATAACTATTCCGTCTCTGATTTGCTCTTCTTTAGCAACACCAAACTCACAGAATTCAGCTAGTTCATACAGGCTGCGCACAAATGAGTTTATTCATAACTATTTCAAAGGCAAATTCTTCCTCTTCTTGGAAAGTAAAAGCATTGAACACTGGCTCCACATCTTTCCCCATAGAGTATAAAAGTGAATTAACTTGTACTTCACCACTCTCCTTGTCCAGCTTGGAAGCAATCCTGAAGCGCTGAAACCGCTGACACCATGTGGGCCAAGCTGCAGGCTGAGAGAAGTCAAAAGGCTCAGGTGGGATAAACTTTGACATCGTCATCGATCAGGAAACAGAAGCGCAGGCAAGAACTTCTGACACATGTCACGAGATGCAGGACACATGCAGGACAACTCTATTTTATTGTAGATCATGGAAACATACATCTGCTAGCATTGATCTCACTAACTAATTGCGAGACAGACAAACGGACCTAAGCCCCGCCCCTAATCTGGTGACGTCACTTCCCACTCTCATCACAGTATATATAAGTCAAAACAATTCCTAAAAAAAAACAACTCATAATATTCACATTTTGTATCATTGTTATGCTAGTGAATATAAAGTTTAAGTTACTTTTAAATTTGATGATGTTCAGAAAGAATAATACTGGAATAAACGGGACAGTAAAGCCAAAATGAAACTTTCATGATTTAGACAGGTTATGCAATTTTAAACAACTTTACCATGTGTACTCAGATTATCAAATTTTATTTGCTTTGTACTTTTGACATCCTTTGTTGTAGAGTAAACCTAGGAGCAGCAATGCACTACTAGGAGCTAGCTAAACATATTTGGTAAGCCATTGGCAAGAGGCATAACTGTGCAGCCACCAATCACCAGCTAGTTCCTAGTTGTACATTGCTACACCGTATCTAGACATGTTTTCCACAAAGGATACCTAGAACAAAGCACATTTTATGCTCTATCTGCATCAAGAATATTTTATTTTGACTTTACTGTCCCATTACACCGGAGTTCAGAAGGTGCTTAATACTGTATACATCCTGTGTCTAGAACACATATAGGCTGAAATGGTTCAATGATGGAGAGAATGGTAGAGAAATGGTCCTACTAGAAATTTGCCCCAGGTACACCGTAATTTCTAGGTATTCCCCCTATTTGGATATTTTTTTTTCTCCACATTTGTTCTTGAAAAGGGATACAATTTCAGTTTGATATATGATACAAAAAGAGGGGCACAAAAATGTAAGACTTTTATTAAGACCATTATTAAAGGGTCATAAAACCCAAAATTGTTCTTTTACGACTAAGATAGAATATTACAATTTTAAACAATTTTCCATTACTTCTATTATCTAATTTGCTTCCTTCTCTTAGTATCCTTTGTTGAAAAGCACGCCTAGGTAGACTCAGGAGAACAAATACACTACTGGGAGCTAGCTGCCAACAGGTGGCTCCACATATATGCCTCTTGTCTTTGACTTATCCAATGTGCTTTGCTAGCCTCCAGCAGTGCATTGTGGCTTTTCAACAAAGGATACAAAAAGAATGAAGAAAATGTGATAACAGAAGTAAATCAGAAAGTTTTTTAAAATTCGATCTATCAATCAACACTTACTGAATTATAGTAAATCCGGCTTGTGCAACATGATTCTGACCACCGACTGCAGCTCCACAGTCTATGCATCTGCTGAGTTCCATTGGCTGTCCACACTGTCAAACAGAATGAAAGGTAAGTATGAATTACAAGGAATCATACAAATAGTCTATCTCACAAGTATATAGTGCACAATGATGAAATACAGTGGGTTACAAAATTTCCATAATCTCAGATGTATATAGTGCACATTTTCCAATAAAAATGTGTATACTCACCTCTCCAATAGCACAATAATGATTGTTGGGGCAAACTAAAAACAAGAAAAGCTTTAGTTAGTAAATTCTTCACAAATACAGTTTATATCAGTAAAGATTTCATAGTACTATCGGCATACACATATGATAAATATTAAGAATTATCATACCACTAAACTACTTTTTAGTAATTCTTTTGTATACATAGTACCATCAGAAACATAGTACAGTACTGTAATCAGAAGGGTAATAGATGTTGTTTTAAATAAATATAGACCTTTATTTGCATTTTAGATCACAAAAATCAAGCCAAAGACACAGGCAGAGAAGATTGTGACTTACAGCCAGGGAGAAAAATAAATAAAGAATAATTTTTGATAAATTTTATTTAAAAAACAACAATCATATATATATATATATATATATATATATATATATATATATATATATATATATATATATATATATATATATATATATATATATATATATATATATATATATATATATATATAAAATAGTTTGGCTTTCAGAATAAGTTTGGATTTGGCAATTTTACCTCTATATGTATAGTCATATTTATTGTTTGTATATCATCACATCTACAGTATATTTGAGTATCTTTAAAGAAAGTAAAAATCCTTTTGCCAAAAAATAAGTGTAGTAAGTAAAATGTATAGGTGATACATTTAATAGCTAATTAATAGCGCAGTATTCTCCCCAGGACTTTTTTAGCGGGTGTACCACCCTGCTGATTTTACTGACCCCCAGGCTAAAATGTTAGCCAATTTTAAGCTAATATTAAAATGTTAAATGTTTATAGCACAAATAATCATTAAATACATTTATGTTAAACTAGTCCTAAAGCCCGTGTACACGGCCCATTTTTTGCAGTACAGCGGTCACACCCCTTGCTCTCTCCCTATCCCCCCTCTGTTTTGCTCTCTCTTTCTCCCCTCTCTTTTGCTCTCTCTTTCTCCCCTCTCTTTTGCTCTCTCCCCCCTCTCTTTTGCTCTCTCTCCCCCCTCTCTTTTGCTCTCTCTCTCCCTCCTCTCTTTTGCTCTCTCTCTTCCCCCTCTCTTTTGCTCTCTCTCCCCCTCTCTTTTGCTCTCTCTACCCCCCTCTTTTGCTCTCTCTCTTCCCCCTCTCTTTTGTACTCCCCCTCTCTTTATCTCTCTCTCCATTCTCTTTTGCTCTCTCCTCTCTCTTTTGCTCTCTCTCCCCCTCTCTTTTGTGCTCTCTCCCCCTCTCTTTTACTCTCCCCTCTCTTTTGCTCTCTCTCTCCCCTCTCTTTTGCTGTATCTCTCCCTCCTCTCTTTTGCTGTCTCTCTCCATCTCTTTTGCGCGCTCTCTCCCCCCTTTCTTTTGCTCTCTCTCCCCCTCTTTTGCTCTCTCTCCCCTCTCTTTTGCTCTCTCTCTCCTCTCCCTCTCTTTTGCTCTCTTTCCCCCTCTCTTTTGCTGTCTCTCTCCATCTCTTTTGCTCTCTCTCCCTCTCCCCTCTCTTTTGCTGTATCTCTCCCTCTCTTTTGCTCTCTCCCCCTCTCTTTTGCTGTCTCTCTCCATCTCTTTTGCTCTCTCTCCCCCTCTCTTTTGCGCTCTCTCTCTCCCCTCTCTGTTTTACTCTCTCCCCTTTCTTTTGCTTTCTCTACCCCCTCTTTTGCTCTCTATCTCCCCCCTCTCTTTTGCTCTCTCTCTCCCCTCTCTTTTGCTCTCTCTCTCCCCTCTCTTTTGCTCTCTCTCTCCCCTCTCTTTTGCTCTCTCTCTCCCCTCTCTTTTGCTCTCTCTCTCCCCTCTCTTTTGCTCTCTCTCTCCCCTCTCTTTTGCTCTCTCTCTCCCCTCTCTTTTGCTCTCTCTCTCCTCTCTCTTTTGCTCTCTCTCTCCTCTCTCTTTTGCTCTCTCTCCCTCTCTTTCCCCCTCTCTTTTGCTCTATCTCTCCCCTCTCTCTTTTACTCTCTCCCCTTTCTTTTGCTCTCTCTCCATCTCTTTTGCTCTTTCTCCCCCTCTCTTTTGCGCACTCTCTCTCCCCTTTCTTTCGCTCTCTCTATCCCCCCTCTTTTGCTCTCTCTCTCCCCCCTCTCTTTTGATCTCTCTCTCCACCCTCACATTCGCTCTCTCTCTCCCCTCTCTCTTTTGATATCTCTCTTCCTCTCTTTTGCTCTCTCTCTCTCTCCCCTCTCTCTTTTGCTGTCTCTCTTCCTTTCTTTTGCTGTCTCTCTACCACCCTCTCTTTTGCTCTCTCTCCCCCTCTTCTGCTCTTTCTCTCCCCTCTCTCTTTTGCTGTCTCTCTCCAACTCTTTTGCTCTCCTTCCCCCTCTCTTTTGCGCTTTCTCCACCTCTCTTTTGCACTCTCTATCTCCCCCTCTCTTTTGCTCTCTCTCCCCTCTCTCTTTTACTCTCTCCCCCTTTCTTTTGCTCTCTCTCCCCTCTCTCATTTGCTGTATCTCTCCCTCTCTTTTTCTCTCTCCCCCTCCACGTCACGCCCGGCCCCATCCACTCCACGCCAGATGCCAGGTCAGTTGCGCATGACAGCTTCGGACAAACACACTCGGCCTTTTATGATATAGGATTATGCAATTAATTTGTGTTTTGGATAGCAGAAAATGATATAATATTAGAAAATATTACCCTGCCCCCACCCAGTTGGCAAAAGTTTTGGTGGCGTACACTGTATTTGGTACAACTGCAAGCTTTCAGAATACTGAGGTTCCTTTATCAGACATTCTATCATACTGATATATGCGTATGTTATGACATATGTATGTTCTTATTGCTTAGACACTTGAATATTATATGTTGTCAACTGCATACATAGATATTATACATTTTATAATGATAAATTACATTATTTATGCTGTAATAAACATTTATAATTAATGTAATTGCTTGTCACAACGTAAAACAATTTCACATTGCAAACACATAATTGAATATATTTATAATAATAATTAAAAAAAAAGTATGCTTATCTGAAAAATTATTTCCACAAATTCATTCTTTACTGTTGGGAATTCAACACCTGGTCACCAGGAGAAGGCAAAGACACCACAGCCAAAGCATTAAGTATCCCTCCCACTTCCCATACTCCCCCAGTCATTCAGCCAGGGAAATCAGGAAAAGTAGAACACTAGGGGTATAGAGGTGTCAGAATTAAAAAAAGAAAATCTGACTTAAAATTACTTGGTGGGTCCGTGGACCAATATCCAAGCTAGATAGGACACAGAATGAACCGGGAGTGAAAATAAGGCAGGCGGACCTAATGTGAAGGCACCACGGTTGAAGCACCTTTCTCCCAAAAGACAAAAACATCAAACTAGTAAAATTTAGAAAAGGTATGCAAAGAAGACCAGGTAGTTGCCTTGCAGATGTGTTCCATAGAGGCTTCTCCTTAAAAGCCCAAGAAGACGACACAGCACATGTAGAGTGAGCTGTAATCCTATCAGGAGGCTGCTGACCAGCTTCCTCGTAAGCCAAACGATTGACACTCCGCAGCCAAAAGGAAAGTCACAGTGGCCTTCTGACCCTTGCGCTTACTGGAGTACACAACAAATAAGGAACAAGATTGTCTAAAATCATTGGTAGAATAAAGATAGAATTTCAAAGTACGCACCACATCCAGATTGTGCAACAACCACTCCTTCTGAGAAGGATTAGGACAAAAGGAAGGAAC
Organism: Bombina bombina; assembly: GCF_027579735.1. Lineage (NCBI taxonomy): Eukaryota > Metazoa > Chordata > Amphibia > Anura > Bombinatoridae > Bombina > Bombina bombina. The sequence goes on along the minus strand of NC_069499.1, from coordinate 1,464,043,385 downwards.
TACGATCTCCTGATTGATATTGCGGTCAGAGATCACCTTAGGTAGAAAACCCAACTTAGTACGTAGAACAGCCTTATCAGCATGAAAAATAAGATAAGGGGGATCACACTGTAAGGCAGATAATTACGAAACTCTACGAGCAGAAAAAATAGCCAACAAAAACAAAAATTTCCAAGATAAAAGTTTAACATCAACAGAATGCATAGGCTCAAATGAAGCCTGTTGAAGAACATGAAGAACCAGATTAAGGCTCCAAGGAGGAGCAACTGATTTAAACACAGGCCTGATTTTCCCCAGAGCCTGAACAAATGATTGAATATCTGAAAGATTAGCCAATTTGTTGTGTAGCAACATGTAAAGAGCAGAATCTATCCTTTGAGAGAACCAGACAAACCTTTCACCAAACCTTCTTGGAGAAACAAAAGAATTCGAGGAATTCTCACCCTTTTCCTAGGGAAACCTTGAGCCTCACACCAGGTTAGGTAGGTGCACCACACCTTGTGATACATCCAACGAGTCACTGGCTTACGAGCCTGGATTAAAGTATCAATGACCTTGTCAGAAAAAACCTCCATTGGACAGAAATAGGCATTCAATCTCCACGCAATCTCAGAGAATCTAGATTTAGGTACAGAAATGGACCTTGAAGTAGAAGGTCCGCTCTCTGAGGCAATCTCCACAAAGGAGAGGATGACATCTTCACCAGGTCTGCGAACCAAGTCCTGCGAAGCCACACTGGAGCAGTTAGAATCCTGTTTGATTCGGGCAATTACCCGGGGAAGAAGAGCAAACAAAGGAAACTGATAAATAAGTTTGAACTTCCAAGGAACCACTAATGCATCCACCAACAGTGCTTGGGTATACCTTAATCTCGAACCTTATCTGGGCAGTTTGGTTTTGAGATGAGAGGCCATCACGTCTATCTCCAGAACACGCCACCTGAGGGTTATCTCGGAAAACACCTCTCGATGAAGAGCCCATTCAACTGGATGGAATGTCTGTCTGCTCAGGTAATCCACCTCCCAATTGTCTACTCCCAGGATATGGATGGCCGAAATGTGACAATTGTGGGACTCTGCCCTCCTTCATCACCAGGGAACTCTCGAAAATTGCCATACTGATGACCCCTGGACCTAGCCTTCTTATTCTGAGGAAGGAAGGCACCCTTCCTGCCAGTCACCTAGGAAATGATGGAATCCAGGCCCGGTCCAAATAAAGACTTCCCCTTAAAAAGGAGAGAAGTCTTGACTTAGATACTATATCATATCCGCTGACCAGGACTTTAGCCACAAGGCCGTACGCGACAGAACCGCAAAGCCAGACGACTTAGCACTCAGGCAAAAAAACCTGCATATTAGCGTCACAAAGGAATTGGCTATCTTGAGAGCCCTAATACGTCTCCTCCAGAATCAACTCCGATAAAGTCGCACCAATTAGTAGCGGTTCCAGCAACCGCCACAATACTCGCAGTCGGTTGAAAAAGAAGGCCAAGCTAAGTACCCCTCCATCTTTCTGTCCATGGGCTCCCTAAAGGAGGTACTATCCTCTAAAGGAATAGTAGTACGTTTGACCAGGGTGGAAATAGTGCCATCCACTGTGGGAATGAAACTGAAAATTTCCAGATTAGATTCAGGAACAGGAAACATCTTTTTGAAATTAGAAGACGGGGAGAACCTCAGCAGCTCTGGGTCTAACATCATAAACCTTGTCCAGTTTTGGAATCTTAGGTTCCTCTGATGGTTTCGGTTCAGGAACATCTAAAGTCGATGATACCTTCTTGAGTAAAAAGCAAAGGTGTTCAAGCTTGAATCTGAAGTTTATCTCCTCAGACTCTACTGTTTTTTTTTTCACAGAAGAGTCTGAATCAGAAATCTCACCCTCAGAGACTACAGAGGTATGCTCATCCTCAAGAGTGCTCAACAACCCCGTTAGAGCACTCAGACAGCCAAGTCCCAATATCCTGTTAATCCCCATTAGCCAGCAGGATAGTCACAGGAGTCCCTGAGTAAAAACTGCTGCTTAAATCTTACATGAAGATTCCATAGAGAAAATTTCCATGTAGAGTCCACAGACCCTATCAGAGGATATTAGGTGCCATCTGGTCACCTATAATAAGGCCCATCTTCTTCAGTGTCCTAGAGGAATATATAAAAGACACTTACCCTTCAGGGTCTCTGCTGTGCACTTCCATGTCTGACAGTTTCATCCACATCAGACAGGGACCTGATGCAGAAAGGAAAGCAGTGTAAGATATCACTGGTTGCCAGGTGGTGGTGTTAGCATAGAAAAAGCTGGAAGGAGGCTAGAGAGAAGATTCACTGCAACATCCAGCAGCTAACAGCTACCAATACTCTTACTAAGAGGATTACATGGACAAAGCATAACCCCAGTCCTATCTTGCAGGGAAACTACACATTAAAAGACTAAATATCCATTCTTTCTTCAGAGAACTTTCTTCGCCAACCTCCAAGTTACAGAGGCAAAGAATGATTGGGGGAGTATGGGAAGTGGGAGGGATACTTAATGCTTTGGCTGGGGTGTCTTTGCCTCCTCCTGGTGGCCAGGTGTTGAACTCCCAACAGTAATGACTCTCCATGCCATTGGAAAGAAATGGTTTATTTCTCTTATCTAAACAGAATTTGTTTTATTCAGATAATGACATGAACACCACTTAAAGGGACAGTAAAGTCAAAATTAAACTTTCTTTCCTAAGACACGGAGAGTCCACAACATCATTCCAATTACTAGTGGCATATTTAACTCCTGGCCAGCAGGAGGAGGCAAAGAGCACCCCAGAAAAGCTGTTAAGTCTAAGTTCCCTTACCCATAATCCCCAGTCATTCTCTTTGTCTCTCTCAATAGAGGTTGTGCAAAGTCGGTGTCTGAAGATAATTTGTCCTTTTATGGGTATTTTTCCCTGCAAGCAAGGACTGGGGTCTAGCTGTGCCATGTCAATTTCTTCTAACAAGTTTGCTACCCCTTTGTTAAAAGTCAGGGTTGGTGACTCTGATCTTTCTCTTACTACAGGTCCATGACAGGGAGCGCTGTGCCTGCCACACCTATGTTGCTGCTTTCTGCCCTGCAGCCAGATCCACAGGTAAGTGACGCTTCCTTTCTAGGTTAGAAAGGACAGCACTTCAGAGGTAAACCTCTAGTGGATCTCATTATGGGACAAAAACAGAATTTATGCTTACCTGATAAATTACTTTCTCCAACGGTGTGTCCGGTCCACGGCGTCATCCATTACTTGTGGGAAATGTTCTCCCCCACAGGGAAAGGCAAGGAGAGCACACAGCAAGAGCTGTCCATATAGCTCCCCCTCTGGCTCCGCCCCCCAGTCATTCGACCGACGGTTAGGAGAAAAAGGAGAAACTATAGGGTGCCGTGGTGACTGTAGTGTATAAAGAAAATTTTTTTCAACCTGATTAAAAAAACCAGGGCGGGCCGTGGACCGGACACACCGTTGGAGAAAGTAAGTTATCAGGTAAGCATAAATTCTGTTTTCTCCAACATTGGTGTGTCCGGTCCACGGCATCATCCATTACTTGTGGGAACCAATACCAAAGCTTTAGGACACGGATGAAGGGAGGGAGCAAATCAGGTTACCTAAACAGAAGGCACCACGGCTTGTAAAACCTTTCTCCCAAAAACAGCCTCCGAAGAAGCAAAAATATCAAATTTGTAGAATTTGGCAAAAGTGTGCAGAGAAGACCAAGTCGCTGCCTTACATATCTGGTCAACAGAAGCCTCGTTCTTATAGGCCCATGTGGAAGCCACAGCGCTAGTAGAGTGAGCTGTGATACGGTCAGGAGGCTGCCGTCCGGCAGTCTCATAAGCCAAGCGGATAATGCTTTTCAGCCAGAAAGAGAGAGAGGTAGCAGTAGCTTTTTGACCTCTCCTCTTACCAGAGTAAACGACAAACAAGGATGAGGTTTGTCTAAAATCTTTTGTTGCTTCTAAATAGAACTTTAAAGCACGAACAACATCTAAATTGTGTAATAAACGTTCCTTCTTTGAAACTGGATTCGGACACAAAGAAGGAACAACTATTTCCTGGTTGATGTTCTCGTTGGAAACAACTTTTGGAAGAAAACCAGGCTTAGTACGCAAAACAACCTTATCTGAATGGAACACCAGATAGGGTGGATCACACTGCAAAGCAGATAATTCAGAAACTCTTCTAGCAGAAGAAATAGCAACCAAAAACAGAACTTTCCAAGATAGTAACTTAATATCTATGGAATGTAAAGGTTCAAACGGAACCCCTTGAAGAACTGAAAGAACTAAATTTAGACTCCAAGGAGGAGTCATGGGTCTGTAAACAGGCTTGATTCTAACCAAAGCCTGAACAAAAGCTTGTACATCTGGCAAAGCTGCCAGTCGTTTGTGCAACAAGACGGATAATGCAGAAATCTGTCCTTTTCGAGAACTAGCTGACAATCCTTTATCCAAACCTTCTTGGAGAAAGGAGAGAATCTTTGGAATTTTAATCTTACTCCAGGAGAATCCTTTGGATTCACACCAACAGATATATTTTTTCCATATTTTATGGTAAATCCTTCTAGTCACAGGTTTTCTGGCTTGGACCAGAGTATCAATCACAGAATTTGAAAACCCACGCTTGGATAAAATCAAGCGTTCAATTTCCAAGCAGTCAACTGCAGAGAAACTAGATTGGGATGTTCGAATGGACCTTGTACTAGAAGGTCCTGTCTCAAAGGTAGCTTCCATGGTGGAGCCGATGACATATTCACCAGGTCTGCATACCAAGTCCTGCGTGGCCACACAGGAGCTATCAGAATCACCGAGGCCTTCTCCTGTTTGATCCTGGCTATGAGCCTGGGGAGGAGAGGAAACGGTGGAAACACATATGCTAGGTTGAACGACCAAGGCGCCACTAATGCATCCACTAGAGTCGCCTTGGGATCCCTGGATCTGGACCCGTAGCAAGGAATCTTGAAGTTCTGACGGGACGCCATTAGATCCATGTCTGGAATGCCCCATAATTGGGTTAACTGAGCAAAGACCTCCGGATGGAGTTCCCACTCCCCCGGATGGAAAGTCTGACGACTCAAATAGTCCGCCTCCCAGTTGTCTACTCCTGGGATGTGAATAGCAGATAGATGGCAGGAGTGATTCTCTGCCCATTGGATTATCTTGGTTACTTCCTTCATCGCTAGGGAACTCTTTGTTCCCCCCTGATGATTGATGTACGCAACAGTCGTTATGTTGTCCGACTGAAATCTTATGAACCTGGCTTCCGCTAGCTGAGGCCAAGCCAGGAGCGCATTGAATATAGCTCTTAGTTCCAAAATGTTTATCGGGAGAAGCGACTCTTCTCGCGACCATAGGCCCTGAGTTTTCAGAGAGTCCCAGACCGCGCCCCACCCCAAGAGGCTGGCGTCGGTCGTGACGATGACCCACTCCGGTCTGCGGAAACTCATTCCCTGAGACAGGTGATCCTGGGTCAACCACCAGAGAAGTGAGTCCCTGGTTACCTGGTCTACTTGAATTTGGGGAGACAAGTCTGTATAGTCCCCATTCCACTGATTGAGCATGCACAGCTGTAATGGTCTTAGATGAATTCGAGCAAAAGGAACCACATCCATTGCTGCGACCATTAGTCCTATTACTTCCATGCATTGAGCTATGGAGGGTTGAGGAATAGAGTGAAGAACTCGACAAGCTTTTAGAAGCTTTGTCTTTCTGACGTCTGTGAGAAAGATCTTCATTTCCACAGAATCTATTATTGTTCCCAGAAAAGGAACCCTTGTGGACGGTGACAGTGAACTTTTTTCTATGTTCACTTTCCACCCGTGAGATCTGAGAAAAGCCAACACAATGTCTGTATGAGCCCTCGCTTTGGAAAGAGACGACGCTTGGATTAGGATGTCGTCTAGATAAGGTGCTACAGCGATGCCCCTCGGTCTTAGGACCGCTAGAAGGGACCCTAGCACCTTTGTGAAAATTCTGGGAGCGGTGGCTAAACCGAATGGAAGAGCCACAAACTGGTAATGTTTGTCCAGAAAGGCGAACCTCAGGAACTGATGATGAGATTTGTGGATTGGGATATGCAGATACGCATCCTTCAGATCCACGGTAGTCAAAAATTGACCCTGCTGGATTGTTGGTAAGATTGTCCGAATGGTTTCCATCTTGAAGGATGGAACTCTGAGGAACTTGTTTAATATCTTTAAATCCAGAATTGGCCTGAAAGTTCCCTCTTTTTTGGGAACCACAAACAGGTTTGAGTAAAACCCTAGACCTTGTTCCCCGGAGGGGACTGGGTTTATCACTCCCATCTTTGATAGGTCTCTTACACAATGTAAGAATGCCTGTTTCTTTATCTGGTCTGAAGATAAGCGAGACAGGTGGAACCTTCCCTTTGGAGAAAGTCCCTTGAATTCTAACAGGTATCCCTTGGAAACTCTCTCTAGTGCCCAGGGATCCAGAACATCTCTTGCCCAAGCCTGAGCGAAGAGAGATAGTCTGCCCCCTACCAGATCCGGTCCCGGATCGGGGGCTACCCCTTCATGCTGTCTTGGTAGCAGCAGCAGGTTTCTTGGTTTGTTTACCCTTGTTCCAGCCTTGCATGGGCTTCCAAGCGGGTTTGGGCTGGGCCGCGTTACCTTCTTGTCTAGCGGCAGTGGAGTTATTAGCCGGTCCGTTCCTGAAATTGCGAAAGGAACGAAAATTAGACTTGTTCTTAGCCTTAAAAGGCCTATCCTGTGGGAGGGCATGGCCCTTACCCCCAGTGATGTCTGAAATAATTTCCTTCAATTCTGGCCCAAAAAGGGTCTTACCCTTGAAAGGAATATTCAGTAACTTAGTCTTGGACGACACATCTGCCGACCAGGATTTTAGCCAAAGCGCCCTCCGCGCTACTATAGCAAAACCTGAGTTTTTCGCCGCCAATTTCGTTATTTGAAAGGCGGCATCCAATATAAAGGAATTAGCTAACTTTAATGCGTGAATTCTGTCCATGACTTCTTCATAGGAAGTCTCTTTCTGGAGCGACCTTTCTAGTTCTTCGAACCAAAAGGACGCCGCTGAAGTGACAGTAATAACACACGTAGCTGGTTGAAGGATGAACCTTTGCTGAACAAAAATCTTTTTAAGCAATCCTTCCAATTTTTTTATCCATAGGATCTTTGAAAGCGCAGCTGTCCTCTATAGGAATAGTTGTGCGCTTCGCTAGTGTTGAAACAGCTCCCTTAACCTTCGGGACCGTTTGCCATGCGTCCCTTCTAGGGTCTACTATGGGAAACATTTTCTTAAATATAGGAGGTGGGGCAAAGGGTACACCTGGCTTCTCCCACTCCTTTTCCACTATGTTCGCTACCCTCTTAGGTATTGGAAAAGCGTCGTCGTGCACTGGGACCTCTAAAAATGTGTCCAATTTGCACAACTTCTCTGGTACTACCATGGAATCACAGTCATCCAGAGTAGCTAATACCTCCTTAAGCAAAGCGCGGAGATGTTCTAGCTTAAACTTAAATGCCACTAGATCAGGTTCTGCCTGTTGAGAAATTTTTCCTGAGTCTGAAATTTCACCCTCAGACAGCCCTTCCCTCACAGCCAATTCCGATTGATGTGAGGGTAAAATAGATAAGGCATCGTCAGCGTCTGATTGTTCATCCTTTTTATCTGTATTTAAAACTGAACAATCACGCTTTCTCTGAAAAACTGGCAGTTTGGATAAAAGATTTGCTATAGAATTATCCACTACTGCTGATAATTGTTGCATAGAAATAAGCACTGGCGCGCTAGGTGTCGCCTGCGCGGGCAAAGCTGGTGTAGACACAGAAGGAGAGGATGTAGAGCTATCCCCACTACCTTCATTAGATAAATCATCTTGGGCAACATTATGAAAAATAACAGCTGTCCTGATTTTGTTTGGACGCTATGGCGCAATTATCACAAACACTCGAAGGGGGAACCACATTTCTCTATACACACAGAACATAGGTTATCTGATGGAACAGACATGTTAAACAGATTTAGGCAGGCAAACAATGCAATAAAAACGATTTTAAACAAAAACGTTACTGTCTCTTTAAATAATAAAATGACACATTTATTTCTGAATGTTCAAAAAACTATGAAGGCAATATCCGATTTTTCTGAAATTTGGACCCCAGTGTCTTAATGCTTAGAAAGTATTGCACAGCAAATATGGAGACTCTAGCTCTTAAAACAAGCAAACCGGAGCTAATTGTTGGATTTAACCGTTTTTACACACCACAATCCCAGCTACAGCCTTGCTGCAGCTTTTTACCTTCCTTAGGGGTCACCATTCACAGAAAAAAGCCTTTTGGAGTCACTTTCTGAACCACAGGACCCTCTCACATGAATCTGCATGCACTGCCTTGAAATTCAACTGCACAGCTGAAGTGCCAAAATGAGGCTTCCTCCCTCAGCACACTAGAGTGAAGGGGCCTTCCTGACTAGATTTAGGTGTCTAAAACAAGCCAGATCAATAAAAAACGTTCCCAAGTGTATGTGAGCTTATAAAATATTTCAAATGGTATAATATTGTAATAAAAACCAATCGATTTAGCCCCTAACAGTGTCTACCAGCATAAAAAACAAAAAGGGGAAGCCTGTTATCTTTTTTGCTGAGGTGAAAGAAAAATGGCTTACCGTTTCCCCTGAGGGGAAAAATGACTGTCATCTAGCATTAGCCTGTGTTGTTAGAAGGAGACTAGTCATACCTGAAGCAGATGAGTCTGCAAACTGTTACCCCCAACTGAAGTTCTCTTGTTTCAACAGTCCTGCGTGGTAACAGTAATGTATTTTAGTTACTTGTGCTAAAATCATAGCCCTCTTAAACAGAAATCTTCATCACTTTTCTGTTATAGAGTAAATAGTACAAGCCAGCACTATTTTAAAATAACAAACTCTTGATAGAAGAATAAAAAACTACAACTAACACCACAAACTCCTCGCCATCCCCGTGGTAGATGCTACTTGTTCAGAGCGGCAAGGAGAATGACTGGGGGGCGGAGCCAGAGGGGGAGCTATATGGACAGCTCTTGCTGTGTGCTCTCCTTGCCTTTCCCTGTGGGGGAGAAAATTTCCCACAAGTAATGGATGACGCCGTGGACCGGACACACCAATGTTGGAGAAATTGCCCTATTGTCATGGGGTACAGTGTTGGGGCAGCTTATTATTTTTCGGGTCATAGAAATAATAGTTGTCACTTTATGTATGAGGACAGATGAGAGACTTTAGGGGTTAATGTCCTTACTTCTTGGCAGAATGTATGGTTTATAAATGTTATATTGGAATCAGGAAAAAGATCATACATGGGAAATTTATTTATTCATTATTAGATTATCAGTTTAATCAGCAGAGGGAGCTAACAGTTTGTAAAAGCTGATACAGTCGTTTATTTTTTCGTGCTCTTATGTGTGGCACAGTTTTCTGTTCCTGTCCGCTCACTGGTTTTACAGAGCTGACTTTTGTGAGCTCAGAGAGTCAGATTAAAGGCTGAGTAGCGTTGTCGGCTTTGTTATTTGTAGAGCGGACTAACTTCAGTGGTTCTGGAACAGGGAAAATATTGTTTACCTGACAGTTCTAGTAATGTTCTAGAACAGTTCTAGTACTAGTGGGATTTTAGCTCTGGTCCGGTAGGAGCTTCAGATAGTTTGTCTGAAGTTCATTTTCATACATACTTTCCTTCATTATTATTTACTATTTTGACAATAAAAGAAAGTAAATATTATTTTGAATTTTATTGGGTTCATAGTTCTGGTTATTGCTAGTGGGACCTGTCCTTTTGAGTTATGGACTCAGAACAGGATCAGCCTATCTCTCTGGATAAATGTTTGCTATGTTTAGAGAATCAGATTACTCTACCAATGCAGTTTTGTTCCTCATGTTTAGCAAAAACTTTAAAATTTAAAGAAAGGATTCTCCCTTCTGATCCAAGTGTCTCTTAGGATTTTGCTGAGCGTGACATGCCGCAGCTTTCACCTCAAACGTCCCAAGCCTTAGTTGTATCTCATACTGTGCCTTCTGTGTCCTCTCAACCACCTGGGGTGTTTATTTACCTGGGGATTTTGCCGCTCAGATAACTTCAGCAGTGTCAGCGGCTTTATCTGCTTTCCCTTCTTTGGGTAAGCGTAAGAGGAAATCTAAACATTTGCCTGCTACTAAGGTATCTGATCCCTCTAAGTCGGCATTAGCCAGTCTTTCTCAATTGTCTGATGAGGAAAATTCTTCAGTAGCTTCTGAAGGAGAAATCTCAGACTCTGATACTTTAGCAGAAAAATCTTCAGAATCTGAAGAAGTGAATTTTAGATTTAAGCTTGAACACCTCCGGTTACTGCTGAAGGAGGTTCTAGCTACTTTAGACGATTCTGAACCTTCGGTTTCTGTCAACCCTACTAAGTCTTCTAAACTGGATAGAGTTTATGATTCTCCATCTTCTGAGGAAGTTTTTCCTCTTCCAAGGAAGATGTTTGAAATTAAAGCACAGGAATGGGCTAAACCAGGGGTTCCTTTTTCCCCTTCCCCTGTTTTTAAAAAGATGTTTCCTGTTTCTGACTCTATTTGTGACTCATTGTGCACTGTACCTAAGGTAGAAGGGGCTTTTTCTACTCTTGCTAAGAGAACTACCATTTCTATTGAGGATAGTTGCTCTTTTAAGGATCCAATGGATAAGAAGCTAGGGGCTTACTTGAAAACGATGTACATCCATCAAGAAGTACAGTGGCAACCTGCAGCAAGTATTGCCACGGTTGCGGGTGCAGCACCTTATGGGCGTGACACCTTGGTGGATCTTATTACTGAGGAAACTACGGTAGAGGAGATCAAAGGATAGGATCAAAGCTCTTAAATTGGTCAATACCTTTATCTGTGATGCAAACATGCAAATGATAATACTGGGAGCTAAGATGTCTAGCTTCACACTGTGCTATCCCGCAGAGCTCTGTGGTTAAAATCTTGGTCATCTGATGTTTCTTCAAAGTCCAAGCTTTTAGCTTTACCTTACAAGGGAAAACTCTGTTTGGACCTGATCTGGCGGAAATCATCTCAGAAATTACAGATAAAAAGGGATCTTTCCTACCTCAGGACAAGAAGAATAGACCTAGAGGTCAACAATCTTCTAATTTTCGTTCCTTTCGCAACGTTAAGGGACAAAAGTCCTCCTCTTCTAAACCAGACCAATCCAGGTCCTCTTGGAAATCCAGCCAGCCCTGGAATAAGGGAAAACAAAACAAGAAGCCTTCTGATGACTCTAAGTCAGTATGAAGGGTCTGCCCCAATCCAATTTTGGATCAGGTGGGGGGCAGGCTTTCTCTTTTTCGACAGGCTTGGATACACAATGTCCCAGATCCATGGACTGTGGACATAGTATCCCAGGGATACAAAATAGGATTCAAGTCTCGCCCTCCAAGGGGCAGATTTCTCCTATCAAGACTATCCTCAAACCATGTAAAGAGGGAGGTCTTCTTAAATTGCGTAAAGGACCTATGCTCCCTGGGAGTTATTGTACCAGTCCCTCTAGAGGAACATGGTCTAGGATTCTATTCAAATCATTTTGTGGTTCCCAAAAAGGAGGGATCTTTTCTACCTATCCTATATTTAAAGTGTATCAACAAGTTCCTCAGGGTCCTGTCTTTCAAGATGGAAACTATTTGTTCCATTCTTCCATTGGTCCAGGAAGGTCACTTCATAATGACCATAGACCTGAAGGACGCGTACTCACATGTTCCCATTCATAAGGATCATGACCAATTTCTAAGATTTGCCTTTCTGGACAAGCATTTCCAGTTTATTCCATTTGGTCTTGCCACGGCTCCCAGAATATTCACAAAGGTCCTGGGAGCACTATTGGCAGTGATCAGATCCCAGGGAATTGCATTGCGTATTATCTAGATGACATCTTGGTCCAGGCGTTATCTTTTCAACTAGCAAAATTTCATACAAAGATGTTGTCTTTTCTACATTCCCACGGGTGGAAAGTAAATCAGCAAAATAGTTCTCTAGATCTGTCTACAAGAGTTTTTTTCCTAGGAACAGTCAGACTCCTTGTCCATGAAGATTTTCCTGACGGATGTCAGAAAATCCCAACTTCTAGCTGCTTGCCTTTCTCTACAGTCTACCTTTCATCCAACAGTGGGTCATAGCATGTAGGTGATTGGTCTGATGGTAGCTTCCATTGACATCATTCCCTTTGCTCGATTCTATCTACGACCGCTGCAGCTGTGCATGCTCCATCAGTGGAACGGAGACCATTCAAATTTATTGCAGAGGATAAATCTAGCCCCCTTACAAGAGAATCTCTCTTGTGGTGGATTTCACAGGAACATCTGTCTTGGGGCCATTGCTTCCTGATTATAACTATGGACGCCAGCCTATAAGGCTGGGGAGCTGTTTGGGGTTCTCTGAAGGCTCAGGGCTTGTGGTCTCGGGAAGAGTCTTCTCTTCCCATAAACATCTTGAAGTTGAGATCAATATTCAATGCCTTGACAGCGTTGCCTTAATTATATTTAGTCCGATTTATCAGAATCCAGTCAGACAACATCACCTCAGTGGCTTACATCAACCACCAGGGAGGAACTCGGAGTTCCTTGGCCATGAAGGAGGTGACTCGCATTCTTCAGTGGGCGAAAGCTCACGATTGTCTCCTATCTGCCATCCACATTCCAGGAGTGGACAATTGGGAAGCAGGTTTCCTGAGAAGACAGACTTTTCATCCCGGGAAGTGGGCTCTCCATCTGGAAGTGTTCTCTCAAATAACCCTCAGGTGGGGGGTTCCGGAGTTGGATCTGATGGCATCCCGACAAAAAACCAAGGTTCCATAGTATGGTTCAAGGTCAAGAGATCCTCAGGCCGTTCTGATAGATGCCCTAGCGGTTCCTTGGGTTTTCTCTCTAGCATACCTGTTTCCTCCGTTTGCTCTCCTTCCACGAGTCATAGCTCGTATCAAACAGGAGAGAGCATTGATAATTCTCATAGCTCCTGCATGGCCTCGCAGGATCTGGTTTGCGGATCTAGTAAGAAGTCATCTCTACCTCCTTGGAGATTACCTCTGAGGAAAGACCTTCTAATTCAGGGTCCTTTCCTCCATCCAAATTTGGATTCTCTGAAGCTGACTGCTTGGAGAATGAATGCCTAGTTCTGTCTAGACGTGTTTTTTTTGAAGCGGTCATTGATACTATGCTTCAGGCTCGCAAACCTGTTACTCGCAAGATTTACCATAAGGTATGGCGTAAATATCTTTATTGGTGCGAATCTAAGGGTTTCTCCTGGAGTCAGGTGAGGATTCCCCGTATTTTATCTTTTCTTCAGGATGGCCTGGAAAAAGGTTAGTCAGTTAGTACTCTGAAGGGTCAGATTTCTGCATTATCTATCCTTTTGCACAAACGTCTGGCAGATTTACCAGATGTTCAAGCTTTTGTTCAGGCCCTGGTCAGAATCAGGCCTGTGCTTAAATCTGTTGCTCCTCCTTGGAGCCTTAATTTAGTTGTTAAAGTTTTGAAGCAGGCTCCGTTTGAGCCGATGCATGTTGTTGATATAAAATTGTTATCTTGGAAGGTTTTGTTTCTTTTTGCTATATCTTCCGCTCGCAGAGTTTCTGAGCTTTCAGCTCTACAGTGCGATTCCCCTTACCTTATCTTTTATGCGGATAAAACGGTCCTTTGTACTAAATTGGGGTTTCTTCCTAAGGTGGGGTCGGATCAAAACAATCAGGAAATTGTTGTCCCTTCCTTTTGTCCTAATCCTTCTTCTTATAGGGAACGTCTTTTGCATAAGTTGTATGTTGTTCGCGCTCTAAAGTTTTACTTACAAGCTACTAAAGATTTTCGGCAATCTTCTGCCGTTTATTGTTTTCCCTGGAATGTGTAAGGGTCAGAAGGCCACTTCTACTACTCTGTCTCTCTGGTTGAGAAGTTTGATTCGTTTATGCTTATCAGACTGCTGGACAGCAGCCTCCTGAGAGAATTATGTCTCATTCCACTAGGGCTGTCTCCTCTTCTTGGGCTTTCAAAAACTAAGGTTCTGTGGAACAGATTTGCAAAGCGGCAACATGGTCCTCTCTGCATACTTTTTCAAATGTTATACTTTTGCCTCGGCTGAGGCTTCTTTTGGGAGAAAGGTTCTTCAAGCAGTGGTACCTTCTGTTTAGGTCCTCCTGCCTTTTTCTCCCTCCCTGTTTATTCCGTGTCCTCTAGCTTGGGTGTTGGTTCCCACTAGTAATTGGAATGACGTTGTGGACTCTCCATGTCTTAGGAAAGAAAACAAAATTTATGCTTACCTGATAAATTTCTTTCTTTCCGGAAATGGAGAGTTCACAACCCCGCCCTTTTCTTAATTATAATTCAGCAGTTTTTTTTAGTACACCTCAGGCACTTTTCACCCTTGTGTTTCTTCTTTTTCCATTTTCCTTCGGGTGAATGACTGGGGATTATGGGTAAGGGAAGTTACACTTAACAGCTTTGCTGGGGTGCTCTCCTGCTGGCTAGTAGTTGAATATCCCACTAGTAATTGGAATGATGTCGTGGACTCTCCATGTCCGGAAAGAAATAAGGTAAGCATAAATTTTGTTTTAATGATTCAGATAGAGCATGTCATTTTAAACAATGGTGTACTTTTATTATAAGATTTGCTTCTTTCTCTTGGTATCCTTTGTTGAAGAGTAGGCTTAGGAGCAGCAATACACTACTGGCAGCTGCTGAACACATAGAGTGAACCTATGATCAGAGGCATATATGCGCAGCCACCAATCACAAGCCGTCTCCCAGTAGTGTATTGTGCTCCCGAGCCTACCTATGTATGCACTTCAACAAAGGAAAAGAGAACAAAGCAAATTTGATAATAGACATAAAATGGAAAGTTGTTTAAAACTGCATGATCTGTCTGGATCACGAAAGTTTAAATTTTGTCCATTTTAGATTTCTTGATATTATTCTGTAATCATTTCATATGCTGAATATAATCAGACAATGGGCTAGATTACAAGTGGGGCACTATTTATCATTTACCGTTCATGCTTTTACTGCGCTAGATTAAAAAAAAAATTGGAACTTCAAATATCGCAACCATGTTAACTTATTCCCCCCATAGACTTCAAAAGAGCACAGAAAGCGGAGAAAAATCGAACACCCTTACTCACATGCAAACCGAACATTTTCTCAAGTGGGCTAACGCAACATGAAATATTAATATATCACATTCCAATGTTCTTCACATAGAAGAATATGTTCTATTTATTCTTAAATAAATATTTCTATATATCTCTGATGTTTTTGGTAAAATATGTATCTATACCAGGATATATATATATATACATACACAATCTCTCACAACAGTTAGCCCGCCACTCGTAATCTAGCCCAATATAAGTAGTGTAAAACTGATATCTATCAATGCAATATTTTACTAGAAGTTAGGCTATTTCCTTACTTATTTCCTTTCCTTCTGTATAAGGAGAGTCCACGGCTTCATTCCTTACTTGTGGGAAATACTGAACCTGGCCACCAGGAGGAGGCAAAGACACCCCAGCCAAAGGCTTAAATACTCCTCACACTTCCCTCACACCCCAGTCATTCTGCCGAAGAAACAAAGAACAGTAGGAGAAATATCAGGGTATAAGTGGTGGCAGAAAAGAAAAAACAAAATTTAGGTCCGCCCATCGGCCGGGGACCGTGGACTCTCCTTATACAGAAGGAAATTAAATTATCTGGTAAGCATAATTTATGTTTTCCTTCTTAATATAAGGAGAGTCCACGGTTTCATTCCTTACTTGTGGGAAAATTATACCCAAGCTCTAGAGGACACTGAATGAAAACGGGATGGTAGAGGTGGACCCTATTCTGAGGGCACCACAGCCTGCAAAACCTTACTCCCGAAACCTGCTTCAGCCGAAGTAAAAACATCAAACTTGTAAAATTTGGAAATAGTATGTAAGGAGGACCAGGTAGCCGCCTTACAAATCTGATCCATAGGGGCCTCGTTCTTAAAGGCCTAAAAAGGAAGCCACTGCTCTAGTGGAATGAGCTGTAATCCTCTGAGGAGGTCTATGTCCCGCTGTCTCCTGGAGAAAAGAAAGAATTTTGGCAGCCTTAACTCTATGCCAGGACAAACCACACTCTTCACAACAGAATAAGTAAGCTCTCCACACCTTATGGTAGACGCGACCAGTAACAGGCTTACGAGCTTGAATGAGAGTATCAAAAAGGTAACTCAGAAAAACCTCTCTTGGCTAGGACTAAGTATTCAATATCCACGCAGTCAGCCTCAAAGAATCTAGATTTTGATGAACAAAAGAACCTTGTTCCAGCAGATTCCTGCAACAAGGTAACTTTCATGGAGGAGATGAAAACATTCCCACCAGATCCGCAAACCACATCCTTCTTGGCCACAATGGAGCAATCAGTATTACTGACACCTGCTCCTACTTGATGTGAGCCACTACACAATGAAGGAGAAGGTAACGGCGGGAAAAGGTAAATGAGACTGAACCTCCAAGGCACTGCTAATGCCTATATTAGCTCCGCCTGAGGATCCTGAACCTCTACCCATATTGGTGTAGCCCACTTTAAAATCCGAAAAACTTCCCTCATCCTAGGGAGCTTCTTGTTCCCCCCTGATGGTTGATCTGAACCACCGAGGACATCTTATCCAATATACTGGGATGAACCCAGAAGGGGGCCAAACCTTCAGAGCATTGTAGATTTGCCTGAATATCCAAAAGATAATCAGAAGGAAGCTTTCCTCCTGATTCCACAGGCCCAGTGCCTTCCTGGCACCTCAAGCATCTCCCCAACCTGATAGACTGTGTCTCAGGATGGTCCGGAGAAGGATGTTCCTCGGGACAGTAGATCTGGATAAAACCAACAAGAGAGCAACGCTCTCGACCGAATGTCCAAAACCAAATATGATGAGACAGATTTGATGATCGCCATTCCACTGCCTCAGTCCGCACTGATACAACGGCCTGAGGTGGAACCTGGCCAAGGAAGAAGTCTATGCTTGCCCTTATGAGACCAAACACCTCTATATGCTGAAGGACCAACGGCTCCCAGGAGGTCTGGAGAGCATGACATGTTGAAACTAACATGTAACGTCTATAGTCTGATAGAAATATACATGGCTATGGAGACTAAAATAGCACCCAGGAAATCCAACCCTGTGCCTAATACAAGAAAACTCTGTTCTGATGTATCTTCCATCCGTCGGATCGAAGAAGACAGGGGAGAGATTCCAAATGGTCTTCTGCCAGTCGAAACAATGGAAACTGAACCCGAGTCTCGTCCAAGAAGGGAGCTACTGTTAAACTCCGAATTCTTGTAAAAATTCCTGGAGCAGTAGATAGACCAAACAAATGATCAATGAACTGGAAGTGCTGGTCCAGTAACGCAAACCAGAATGTTCTGTGAGGATTGGAACGTGAAGGAAAATCTCCTTCAGTCTACTTTTAGAAGGAATCCGCCCCTGGGTGGCTGAGACTTATTCCTAATCTACGACCCTTAGGACCTATGGTTCCTGCATGTCTCGGTACCAAGAGACTAGAGGGAGCGACAGTCTGCCCTCTACCAAACCCTGCTTGGACTTATACCAGGACTAAGCCTGCTTCCAAGAACTCATGGATTGCTCTTGCATAGTGAAGGTCTGTAATGTCCCTTTAAGACATTCCACTTCCACCTTTTCACCTGCCTATAAAACCTCACTTCCTGAGATCTACTTTGCTTGATTATTTTGTTTGTTTTGATTGGAATACTTCACAGAAATCAAGTCACTCCTGCTATCATCTCAAACTGAGTGATATTGAACTTTTGCTTATTTGAAATTAACCCTCAAAAAGGAACTTTCTAACTAATTGCTGCTTTCTACTAAAGACACTTAATCTGCACAGCCATCTGAATCCATTTCATAGATTGCCTGTCAGTCTCTCTCCTAAAGTGCAGCTCCACCACAGTATTACAGAGGATTTTCTCACATCTCCAGCTGCAGCTGATTCATTCACCTGCTTCGCTAGGACTTCAACTCACCTTCCTTCCGGAAGCTACAGAACAACCTCTCAGCCTGACCAGTACTGCAACTAGCCACTCAGCTCTCAGGAAGAACTCCAGTCTCACTCCGCCATTACAGCGTTCCATGCTGCAAGGGAAAGCCAAGCACAGGCTACTGCAAGTATAACTCTGCTAATCAGATTCTCTCAAGTTGTTTCTAGTTCATATTATCAACCATACTTACTCAGTCTTTATATTAACAATTAATCTTATGCTAAAGAACTCTATTTTTTATCTAGCTATCCATATTTGCCTCTGTGAATTTATCAGACTTGCACACTTGTTTGTCTGAATAGAATCATATTTGTCTAGCAGCATTTCCTGTGAGTTCACTCTTAGCAAAACGCTTGAAGCATATTGCCAGGTTATAATTTGTATCTCTTGGCGTTTGCAACTAGCAACACACTACAATTCTAAAAGATACAATTTATCTTACATAATAATCAAGCCTAAAATATAAATATGGACTCCCAAGCCATAAAAACAGAGTTTGAAACCTTAAACCAAAAAGTTGATTATTTGGCAAGAGCGCTCACAGACTTATAAGCTGAGAACACTGCTTTAAAAAATGTTTATAAGGAAATAATAACTCCTAGAAATCTAGACCCTCCTGAACCACACATTAACCCTCCTGCAGTCTTTTCAGGAAAGAGGTCAGATTTCAGAGACTTCAAAAATTCTTGTTTGCTGCTTTTTTCTATGAAACCCCGCACCTATCATACAGAAAAAATAAAGGTGTGTACTGTTATTTCATACTTAGCAGGGGAACCCAGGACCTGGGCTAACCGTTTTTTTGAATCCAGTGATGAGATTTTGAATTCACTTGATGCATTTTTTTCCTTAATGGCATCACTTTATGAAGATGCCAACACACAAATAAATGCAGAAACCAAACTTAGATCTCTCAGACAGGGAAAACGTCCTGTTGAGGATTATGTCACAGAATACCAGATGTGGGCCACAGATACATTGTGGAACGACATCACATTAAGAAATCAATTCAGGCTTGGGCTTAATGACATCTTAAAAGATGAAATCTCCAGAGTAGAGATGCCTGAGACCCTAACAGGACTTATTAAGCTGGCAATCACCTTAGACCGCAGGTTAAGGGAACGCCGCACTGAGAGACTGACTTCTGACTCCTCATTTAAAAGACCAACTGCTACCTATATCGACAGAAACACACCAGTAAGTGTCCCCATGGAGATTGGCATTATCAAGGCTCCCCTCACACCAGAGGAAAAAGCAAGGAGACGCACCTCTAACCTATGTCTTTATTGCGCTAGTAAAGATCATACAGTGGGTACTTGTCCCATTCTACAACGTACTAAGAAGGGTAAGCCATCCCATATCTATACTGTATCCCTGCAGAAACAGACTCATGCACTTACCGTTTTTTTATCTTTGCAGTGGGATCAACATCAGTTCAAGACTGAAGCTGTTATTGACTCTGGCGCATATGGTTGTTTTATGGATGCTTCCTTTGTCAGAAAAAATAAAATACCTATAATTTCAAAGCAAAACCCTCTTTTTATTAAGGTAATAGATGGATCTTTAATCCAGAAAGGACCGGTAACACACCACACCATCCCACTATTGTTACAGACAGAAGAGGGTCATGTTGAATTTCAAAGCTTTGACATCATACCCACAGCCATTCACACAGTCATCTTAGGTTTACCTTGGTTGGTAAAACACAATCCTAGTATCAACTGGGAAAAATGTAACATACATTTCACTTCTGAGTTCTGTAAAAACACATGCTTCCCACAACAGACTATAGCTACACTACAGACTACCATACCTCCTGAGTACCAGGACTTATCTGATGTGTTCGATATCAAAGAGGCTGAGACCTTACCACCCCATAGGACTTTCGACTGTCCGATTGATTTAGTTCCAGGTTCAGCTGCCCCCTTTGGTAAAATATACCCACTATCACAACAAGAGCTACAATATCTCAGAGACTACCTAGATGAAAACCTTAGAAAAGGCTTTATAGTACCTTCTGTATCTCCCGCAGCAGCGGGTATATTTTTTGTAAAGAACAAAGATCAAACATTAAGGCCAATTATAGATTATAGAGCTCTGAATGCAGTAACCATTAAAAACCGGTATCCACTTCCACTCATCCCTGAACTCCTTGAGCGCCTTAACGGTGCGTCTATATTTACTAAATTAGACCTCAAGGGGGCGTATAATTTGATCAGGATTAAAGATGGGGATGAGTGGAAGACTGCGTTCAGAACCCGCTACGGGCTATTTGAATACAGAGTCATGCCCTTTGGCCTGTGCAATGCCCCAGGTACTTTCCAATATTTCATAAATGAAATATTTAAAGATCTCATTGATATCTGCGTAATAATATACTTAGACGATATACTGATTTACTCCAGAACAACATCTGAACACATAAAACATGTTAGGTGGGTGTTGACACGTTTACGCGAACATAGATTGTTCGCTAAATTAGAGAAGTGTTTATTCCACGTGCATGAGATAAAGTTTCTTGGGTATATCATCACACCAGATAGGATTCAAATGGATCCAGAAAAATTATCTGCAATAAAAGATTGGCCACAACCTAAAACAGTGAGAGCTGTGCAACGCTTTTTGGGTTTTGCCAACTTTTATCGCAAATTTATATTCAACTTCTCAGCTATTGTGAAACCTCTGACCAATCTAACAAAAACTAATACAAAGTTCTTTTGGTCAACAGAAGCCGATGCATCTTTTAAACTCTTGAAAGAGAAATTTTCATCAGCACCCATCTTGTCAATCCCTGATCATACTTGTGAATTTATAGTAGAAACAGATGCATCAGACATTGGCATAGGAGCAATCCTTTCCCAAAGAACTAGTACAGATACTACGCTTCATCCAGTTGCCTACTATTCAAGAGTTTTGCAACCTGCAGAACTAAATTATACGATTGGCGACAAGGAACTGTTGGCCATTAAGACTGCTTTAGAAGTCTGGAGACATATCTTAGAAGGTACTAACAGACCATTCACAATATACACTGATCATAAAAATCTTCAATATTTACGTCAGAGTAGAACCCTCTCGTCACGACAGGTCCGTTGGGCATTATTCCTTGGCAGGTTTAACTTTGTAATAACATACAGACCAGGACCTTTAAATTCTAGAGCTGATGCTCTTTCACGTGTATATGAACAAAATCAAAAGACAGAACATAACATGTGTCTCATACCTCCAGACAAAATTATAGGTAACCTCACACCATTTGAAAACGATATCCTCAAAGCTCTTCAAACTGATGACATACCAGACATCCCACAACTACAAAAAGACAAAACAGGACTTTATACTTACCATGACAAGATCTATATACCTACACAACTTAGGACTTATATCTTGCAACAATTCCATGATAACCCCCTTTCTGGACACCAAGGTATATATAAGACTAAGGAAGCAATTCAGAGATATTTTTGGTGGCCTAAGATGGCAGATGCCATTCAACAGTACATAGTATCATGTACAGTCTGTGCTAGAAATAAAACTCAGAAACTAAAGCCCATTGGACTACTCACACCTTTACCAATTCCGGATATTCCTTGGACAATAATTTCAATGGATTTTATAGTGGAATTGCCAGTATCTCAAAACCATAACACCATTATGGTGGTGGTCGACCATCTCACGAAATTAGCACATTTTGTTCCCCTACCGTCTTTGCCATCTGCAACTGACACCGCAGAAGCATTCATAAAACATATAGTACGTCTCCATGGAATCCCTCAATCCATCATAACAGACCGAGGGACTCAGTTCACTTCACATTTTTGGAAAGCTTTATGTTCAGTTCTACGTATACGACCTAGATTAACAACTTCTTACCATCCTCAGGCTAATGGTTTAACCGAACGAATTAACGGGATTTTAGAACAGTATCTTCGTTGCTATATAACACATTTGCAAGACAATTGGTACTCTCTTCTCCCTCTAGCTGAATATTCATACAACAACTCAATATCAGCCTCGACTAAAGTCAGTCCATTCTATGCTACCTATGGTTACCACCCACAAAGCATTCCACTTTCGCGTATAGGTTCTACTTCACCAGCAGCCACTTCATATCTCATCAATCTCCAGGACTCTCTTATCTTACTAAAGGAACATCTACAGGTTGCCAAAGCCTCGCAGAAACATTACTACGATTTAAGACACAGAGATAGTCCGAATTACAAATTAGGTGATTTGGTATGGCTATCCACGAAATATCTGAAATTATCTGTTCCTTCAAGGAAGTTGGCTAACCAATACATTGGCCCCTTTCCTATAAAGAAGATACTCAATCCAACCTCTGTGACCCTACAACTGCCACCTAGATACAAGGTGCATCCCACGTTTCATGTGTCTTTGCTGAAACCATATACATCCAGCACCTTTAGGGGCAGGCCGAAAGAACCACCTCCGCCCATTCACTTGGATGACCATGACGAATTTGAGTTGGATTCTATACTCGACTCCCGTATGTACCGTGGTCATTTGGAGTACCTCATCCATTGGAAGGGCTACGGTCCTGAGGAGGATTCCTGGGTACCCAGGTCTCATGTTCATGCTACCCGTCTCTTGGATGCTTTCCATAGGCGTTATCCTGCTAAGCCTGCATCCTCGGAGCGGATGCTTTGAGGGGGGGGATCTGTAATGTCCCTTTAAGACATTCCACTTCCACCTTTTCACCTGCCTATAAAACCTCACTTCCTGAGATCTACTTTGCTTGATTATTTTGTTTGTTTTGATTGGAATACTTCACAGAAATCAAGTCACTCCTGCTATCATCTCAAACTGAGTGATATTGAACTTTTGCTTATTTGAAATTAACCCTCAAAAAGGAACTTTCTAACTAATTGCTGCTTTCTACTAAAGACACTTAATCTGCACAGCCATCTGAATCCATTTCATAGATTGCCTGTCAGTCTCTCTCCTAAAGTGCAGCTCCACCACAGTATTACAGAGGATTTTCTCACATCTCCAGCTGCAGCTGATTCATTCACCTGCTTCGCTAGGACTTCAACTCACCTTCCTTCCGGAAGCTACAGAACAATCTCTCAGCCTGACCAGTACTGCAACTAGCCACTCAGCTCTCAGGAAGAACTCCAGTCTCACTCCGCCATTACAGCGTTCCATGCTGCAAGGGAAAGCCAAGCACAGGCTACTGCAAGTATAACTCTGCTAATCAGATTCTCTCAAGTTGTTTCTAGTTCATATTATCAACCATACTTACTCAGTCTTTATATTAACAATTAATCTTATGCTAAAGAACTCTATTTTTGATCTAGCTATCCATATTTGCCTCTGTGAATTTATCAGACTTGCACACTTGTTTGTCTGAATAGAATCATATTTGTCTAGCAGCATTTCCTGTGAGTTCACTCTTAGCAAAACGCTTGAAGCATATTGCCAGGTTATAATTTGTATCTCTTGGCGTTTGCAACTAGCAACACACTACAATTCTAAAAGATACAATTTATCTTACAAGGTCTCTGACGAAGAACTTTATCAGAACTAAAAGAACAAAAAAGAATTTTGTTCCTCCAATTTGACCTCTCCTCTAACGGTAAAATGACTGTGGAGATAGAGGAACTAATAATATTCCCCTTAAAGTGACAGTCTAGTCAAAATTAAACTTTCATGATTCAGAAAGGGCATGCAATTGTAAACAACTTTACTTTTATAATCAAATTTTCTTTGTTCCCTTGGTGGTATTTTTGAAAAGCTAAACCTAGGTAGTCTCAAACTGATTTCTAAACCGTTGAAAACTGCCTCCTAGCTCAGAGCATTTTGAAAGTTTTTCACAGTTAGACAGTACTAGTTCATGTGTGTCATATAGATAACATTGTGCTCACTCCCGTTGCGTTATTTAGGAGTCTGCACTGATTGGCTAAACTGCATGTCTGTCAAAAGCACTGAGATAAGGGGGCAGTCTGCAGAGGCTTACATACAAGGTCATCACAGAGGTAAAAAGTATATAAATATAAACGTGTTGGTTATGCAAAACTGGGGAATGGCTAATAAAGGGATTATCTATCTTTTTAAACAATAAAAATTCTGATGTAGACTTTCCCTTTAAGTAAGGAGGAAATAAAGTAGACTCAGAAGTAATATCTGTCAGAGCGGCACTGAACGGAAAAGACCTGAAGCCCTAGCTTAGGGTCAGGAAGATGAGTTGTATCATAGATAAAAGAAGTATAAGCTCTAAGGCCGTAATTCCTAATGAAGTTGTCGAGGGAATCCCCACCTCGATCGAGAAGGAGACGCCCCTTAAGTAACCGCTCCATCAACTGTAACAACAGATGCCAACATGAAAAATAAATATCCCTAGATAAAACATCTTCATAAAAGAGATTCTATTCATATATCCAGCAGCTCTAAGAACGACTAACTATCCACAAATGGGATAGTAAGACATTTGGCAAGCGTACAAATAAAGTCAGTCAAGTAGGGATGGGAACATAAGAACCAACCCTCCAAGAGAAGCCGGAAACGGGAAAGTTAAAATTAGACGAAGGGGAAAAGGATCTTCATCCTGCCCCACTTGCCCTTAATCAAGTTTGCCATCTGATTAAGGACTCAAGAGGTTCAAATGGCTGTTCGGTCCTAGGAACCTCTAATACAGTCAAAACTTCCTTTAGTAGAAAGTGTAGACGATCTACTCTAAATCTAAAATCTGGATCCTCCACCTTCGGAGGAGAAGAGGCAGCAGCCCCCGACCCAGAAAGTTCAAACTCTGAAGCCTCAGAGAGAACCGCATCCTCAGCTAACTGATCGGGTATAACCGACAAACTACATGATGACCCCTGGGCAGGAGTGCACAATTTAACCTTTCGCTTGTGCTTAGCAGTGCGAGGTAAAGCATTAAAAGCCGCAGACACCGCCGTATGAAACTGCGCAGTAACGTCTGGTGTAAAAAGGCCCCCTCCAGATGGAGGATTAGTAGTGCAAAGGGAAGCTGCATGTGGAGAAAAAGATTACTGTAGAGAACACACCTCATGGATTGAAGACTCCTCAGAGGCAGAAGGCTCAGTGCTATCAAATATGACAACATTATTTGATGAGAACACCTTATCACAGCATATGGAACATAATTGCGAGGGCGGATTTACCGAGGCCTCCTCACAATATACACAGGCATCACTCTCAGTACTAGAGGAAGAATTTTCTATATCAGAATCCTCCATAGCTAAGGTTCGAAAACCAGAGATTAAAACAATCTTTATTTTAATCAAAAATTGGCACCTTATACCCCCAATGGCAGGGGCACTCACCACATTCTGTGACCCAGACAATACAGAGAAACCGCTCCTCTCCGATAGTCACTAGGTCAGGGAAAACTGAAATGGGAACCATGACCACTCCCGGTTACATGGTGCATAACGCAGGACCCTCCTGCTATGAGAAAAAGTGTGCCAAGCATATAATCTGCGCAGCTCTTAAAGTGAAAGTGAAAACCTGTCCGTTCCATAACAACCTATGAGCCCAATACATCTCACACATAAAGCAGCACAAAACCAAATAAACATATATGATTAAACCCCACTGTTCAAAAATCCCCCTCAGGAGATATTAACCCTTGATTCCATAAAGATAAAAGGAGTCACACTGTGACCCTGTCTTCTAGCGTTTGCAATATGAGTAAAAATCGAAACGATCTTACCGGAATCCACGCTGTGGAACAGAAACACAGCCTCTCAAGTGTGACAGTCTTGTAGCATTACTCCGGACATCGACTTGAATGAAAATAGCAGGCAGTGAAACTCGTCGACACTGATTGCTACGGAGCTGTTAATCTGAGTCTGGATGGGTTCACAGAATAGACTCTCCCTGCATCTCCACATTCTAACTTTCGTCAATGCTTTCACTGAGAGGCTAACATGACTACTTAAAACTCCAGTATCGTCTTGAAAGGCAGATACCCTTCATAGGAACTACTCCAAAATTTTCTGACACTTCTCTGCCAACTGGGGTGTGAGGCGTATTTAAGCCTTTGGCTGGGGTGCCTTTGCCTCATCCTGGTGGCCAGGTTCAGTATTTCCAACAGGTAAGGAATGAAGCCGTGGACTCTTCTTATATTAAGAAGGAAATTATCTTATCTCATGTCGCCTGCTTTGATAGTGCATATGTTTGTTTGCTTTTTGATGTTGCCTACTGATCTCTACTTGCAAATATTTTATAATCATTGATATTGGCTCATTATTGTTCAGTAAAGCATATTTTTACCTTTAATCTATTGGACAGAATTCTTCCATAGTGCAAAACATGTACCTGATGCTACTTTGACACAATGGGGTCAATTTATTAATGTACGAGCGGACATGATACAATGTAGTGTATCATGTCCGCTGCACATTGTTAAATGCCGACAGCATACGCTATTGACATTTATCATTGCACCAGCAGTTCTTGTGAACTGTTGGTGCAATGCCGCCCCCTGCAGATTCGCGGACAATCAGCCGCTAGCAGGGGGTGTCGGACAGGTTATGGAGTAGCGGTCAGGTTATGGAGTAGCGGTCAGGTTATGGAGTAGCGGGCTCGCCGGAAACACGGGCATCAAGCTCCATACGGAGCTTGATAAATTGGCCCCAATACTGTAACAATCATTTTAGGGATGATTTTATCTAGACCCTAACCTTATACTTACCATACCAGCGAACTCCGTGAAGAATGTCTTTTGCATGGGCCAGCATGTCCTCTGGCATTGTAGGTAGGTAGGAATTCTAAAAATGACAAAAATAAAATGAATAATAATAAAAAAAATCATTAACATATTAATATAATTACCATCATTATTTGTATAAGTATAAAAAAATTAACAGACCCTGGATTAAACAAACACAATTTAAACATCCACACAAGGGCCAATAAAAGCTTTTACCTGCATTCTGTCTGGAGAAAATGCTAAATTTTTAAGCGGCCCAAGGAGATTATTTTTCCCATTCAATAGAACAGCAGCAAAATGCATGGCCAGTCCTATAACTGTGTAGTGGAAGCTTGACATTTGTGGGCCAACTTTCAGTATTGGTCTGTTGTTACTGAGCAGTGATTCCAAAAACTGTCTTGTGGTCTGTTCCTGAAGAGTGCTGATATTTTGAATAAAGGTCTTCACAGGATCATGGCTCTATATAGTGCAAAAAGGTAAAAAACAAAAACTCGTAGGTCAGTATCCAAACTACACCTGAAACAAACAAATAGAGCTTCTAACAATCTAAAGATGCACCGTAGAAAGATTAACCCCTTCACTACCGGGACTTAAAAAACTTGAAAGACAAAAACTTGCCCAAAATATCAGAGCATTTTTACAATTTATGCTATCATTCCATTTAAACAGAAATAGAGCCTTGTTTTGTTTGAATTTACCTGCCAAAACTATATATATATATTTTTTTAGGTAGACAACAGAAGACAAGGTATTGAGCTAGGCCAATTTTGGTATATTTCATGCCACCATTTCACCGCCAAATGCAATAAAGTAAAAAAAAAAAAGGTACTTTTTTCACAAACTTTGGTTTTGTCACAGAAATGATTTACTACTTGTTTAATCATGACACAAATGATCGTTAAAGTTTTTCTGGGATCCCCTTTGTTCAGAAATAGCATACATATATGACTTTGCCATTGTTTATTGGTAATTAGAAGGCCGCTAATTGCAACTGCGCACCACACTTCTAGCTTTAGGGTAGGGATTAGCCTCCTACCTGATAAGTTTACACCCCCTGATCCCTTCCTGATCCCTCCCATACAGCTCTCTTCCCTCCCCACACCCCATTGGTCACCCCAATCTTAGGTACTGTCAGACAGTCTGCCAGTATGAAAATATGAGGCTCTTTTTTTTTCTTAAGTTGTGGACTGTCCATGTCTTAGGAAAGAAAAATATATTTTTTATTTTTATATTTTCTGCAGTGTAGCATCCCCAACCTCCCTGATCCCCCCAAACAGCTCTCTAAACCTCCCCCCTCTACCTATTAGCCACCATCTTAGGTACTGGCAGCTGTCTGCCAGTACCTATAAACTGCTTCTTTTTTTTATTTTTATTTTTTAATTCTGTAGCGTAGTGTTCCCCCCACCTACCCCCCGCTACCTCCCTCCATTGATCATTAGTTAGGGACCCGCACACAATGCCCATACACTTTTTTCTTTAGTGTAGCTGCCCCATCCCTCCCTGTCCCTTTATTTACAATTTGTCATAGCTTAGGGTCCTCCCACTCCCTCCTCCCCCTGCTGGGCCGCCCACCCGCCACTCGCCCATACTTCCTGCTGGCACCAGTAATGTTCGTTACAGACGGTGACACACACAGTGTCACCATCTGTAACGATCAGGCATCTGCCCTTATATGGAGGCGGAGCACCGTTCGCGCTCCGGCTCCATATGCGGCAGATGCCTGAAGCTTCAGGAGCTCCAGATTTCAGCTGTAGTTTAACAGCCGAGAGTGCTGGAGCTTCCTGAAGCATAGACGTATATATACATCTTGCAGTATGATAGGCAAAGTACTGCAAGACATATATATGTCTTATTGGGTGAAGGGGTTAAAGTGATTGTAAACTTTAACAAATTAAAGCCCAGTATTAAATAATACTGTTAAAAACAGGCGCACTTTAATTCATTAAAGTTTACAAAGATGCTTATTTTTAAAAATACTTAAATTTGCGTTATGGTAAACACAACGCTGATCTTCCGCCCGCATCTGCTGCTTTCTTTAGCAGAACGATTATAAATCTGGCTTCCCCCAATCGTTGTGTGCCCCTTTGGCGTCTACCTCCTGGGGCAATGCATCGAATGGAAGAAGCCGGATTCGCCATCGATATGCTAATGAAGGCAGCAAATGTGGAGGAGCAGCGTTATGCTTACCATAATGCAATGGTAAGTATTTTAAAAAATAAGTATCTTTGCAAACGTTAATGAATTAAACTGCCCCTGTTTTTAGGAGTATTATTTGATACTGGGCTTTAATTCGTTAAAGTTTACAATCACTTTAAGCTTAAAAGAACGACCTTAGTGTTTGAATGAAAGACAACACATTTGAGAATTGGCCTTATGTGTAACATAAATGAAATTTATTTAAAGCAAAATAACTTACTGCGACTGTAGCCGGATTCATGTAATCCTGAGTTGCATAAAACATTGTTACTTCCCTAAACACAGCAAGGATCAGATGAGCAGGCTGCTCCGTATCCTGAGATTTACATTCCTTAATAAAAAAAATATTTTATTAAATCACCTATTCTTACATTTTTTAAAAATACAACATGCTTTAATTGTCAGTGGAACTGGAACACATTTCAGTAACCTACATTTTTTTTGCACAGGGCTTAATAAATGGTGCACATCAGATCACAGGGGCACCTAAAAATTCTAACATGTTGAAAGTGATGCAGCATAACTGTAGAAAGCTGACTATAATATATCACCTGATCATCTCTATGTAAAAAAATAAGACATTTACCTCAAAAAAAGTATTCACACCCATCTGTAAAGAGACTTCAAGCAGCCAATCAGAATGCTAGTCCCGGGCCTTGCAATGTAGTGTGCATCTGAGATGTGCAGGCACAGTCATGTTATTTTCCTATTCAGTTTAAAGAAGTTTACTGTGAAATCTCATGAGATCACAGCACTGCTGATTGGCTATTTTTTTTCCAACTTGCAGCTGGACAGCAGTTGAAGTACAACTGTTCACAGAGCACTTACTTTGGTGAACTGAAGAAATTGTGAGGTAAAATATCTTTCCTTTTTACATAGAGATGCTCAGGTGATATTTTCATGTCAGCTTTTTACAGTTGCAGGCTATACTGACACGATCCGTTCCGCTATCTAAGACCAGTAGTTATGAGTTTTGCGCCACAAAATTGTTACACAAAACTCATAACTAAAGTGTTAGAAAGTACACTTACACCCATAAACTACCTATTAACCTTTAAACCGCAACCCTCCCGCATCGCAAACACTATTTAAAACGTATTAACCCCTAATCTACCACCTGCATCGTCGCCACTAATAAAAGTTATAAACCCCTATTCCGCCGCACCCCAATATCGCCAACACCTAAATAAATTTATTAACCCCTAATCTGCCGCCTCCGACATCGCCGCCACTAATAAAAGTTATTAACCCCTATTCCCCCGCACCCCAACACTATAATAAAAATATCAACCCTTATCCCGCCGCTCCCCGACATCACCGTCACTAAATAAAGTTGTTAACCGCTAAACCCCCACCCTCCCACATCACCGCCACTAAATAAACCTATTAACCCCTAAACCGCAAGCCCCCACATTGCAAAAAACTAAATTAAACTATTAGCCGGATCTGTACAGTGTGTATTAACCCTTCACTAGCAGCAGATCATTATCACACAGATCTGTACAATGTGTATTATTAACCCTTCACTAGCAGCAGCTCATTATCACCCAGATCTGTACAATGTGTATTATTAACCCTTCACTAGCAGCAGCTCACTGTTACCCAGATCACATAGCTAACTACTAAAACGTCACACAGTTTGCAGCACTCAGCTGTGATTAAAGAACAGTGACAAAAGGAGTGGGCAGTACACAATAGTGCAATGCTGATAAACCCCCAAAGCTCATACTATCTCACTGTCCTCTAAACTAACTGAGTTATTCACTCACCTCACTACAGCTGCTAAATAACCTGCACAAACAGATCCTAGCACCAATTTCACTTCACTTTTCCATGGTGATTGATAAATGATCCATAGATCATTTGTGTGAAGAATGTTTGATCTGAATCAGAAGCAGGAAGTTCCCCACGGCAAGAACCTCTGTAAACAAGCAGCTAGACATTTATGCCTAGATTTAGAGTTTTGTCGGTAAAGACCCGCAGTACTAACGCTGCTTTTTTTCCCAACGCACCCTTAAGACAACGCTGGTATTTAGAGTTGTCTGAATGGCTGCGTTAGCCTCAGAAAAGAGAGCGTTGAGCATAATTTAGCTCCACTTCAACTCTCAATACCAGCGTTGCCTACGGTAGCGGTAAGCTGGAAAAACGTGCTCATGCACGATATCCCCATAGGAAACAATGGGGCTGAGCTGGCTGAAAAAAACCTAACACCTGCAAAAAAGCAGCGTTCAGCTCCTAACGCAGCCCCATTGTTTCCTATGGGGAAACACTCTCTAAGTCTACACCTAACACCCTAACATGAACCCAAGCCTAAACACCCCTAACCTCACACTTATTAACCTCTAATCTGCCGCCCCCGCTATCGCAGACACCTGCATTTTATTATTAACCCCTAATCTGCCGCTCCGGACACCGCCGCAACCTACATTATTCCTATGAACCCCTAATCTGCTGTCCCTAACATCGCCGACACCTATATTATATTTATTACCCCATAATCTGCCCCCCCCAACATCACCGCCACCTACCTACACTTATTAACCCCTAATCTGCCGACCGGACATCGCTGCCACTATAATAAATGTATTAACCTCTAAACCGCCGCACTCCCGCCTCGCAAACACTATAATAAATTGTATTAACCCCTAATCTGCCCTCCCTAACATCGGCGCCACCTACCACCAATTATTAACCCCTAATCTCCCGCCCGCAACATCGCCACTACTATAATAAAGTTATTAACCCCTAAACCTAAGTCTAACCCTAACACCCCCCTAAATTAAATATAATTTTAATTAAACAAAATAAATTTACAATCATTAAATAAATTATTCCTATTTAAAACTAAATACTTACCTATAAAATAAACCCTAATATAGTTACAATATAACTAATAATTACATTGTATCTATTTTAGGATTTATATTTATTTTACAGGTAACTTTGTATTTATTTTAACTAGGTACAATAGCTATTAAATAGTTAATAACTATTTAATAGCTACCTAGTTAAAATAATTACAAAATTACCTGTGAAATATATCCTAACCAAAGTTACAATTAAACCTAACACTACACTATCATTAAATTAATTAAATAAATTAACTACAATTACCTACAATTACATTTAATTAAATAAACTAAACTATAGTACAAAAAAAACAAACACTAAATTACACAAAATAAAAAAATAATTACAAGAAGTTTAAACTAATTACACCTAATCTAAGGCCCCTAATAAAATAATAAAGCCCCCCAAAATAAAAAAAATGCCCTACCCTATTCTAAATTACAAAGTAATCAGCTCTTTTACCAGCCCTTAAAAGGGCTTTTTGCGGGGCATTGCCCCAAAGTAATCAGCTCTTTTACCTGTAAAAAAAAATACACCCCCCCAACATTAAAACCCACCACCCACATACCCCTACTCTAACCCACCCAAACCCCCCTTAAAAAACCTAACACTAACCCCCTGAAAATCTCCCTACCTTGAGTCGTCTTCACCCAACCAGGCCGAAATCTTCATCCAAGGTGCACAGAAGAGGTCCTTCATCCGGTAGAAGTCTTCATCCAGGCGGCGTCTTCAATCTTCATCCATCCGGAGCGGAGTGGAGCCATCTTCCAAGGAGCCGACGCGGAGCCATCCTCTTCATCCGGAGTCTTCTTACACAATGACGGTACCTTTAAGTGATGTCATCCAAGATGGCGTCCCTTCAATTCCGATTGGCTGATAGGATTCTATCAGCCAATCGGAATTAAGGTAGGAAAAAACATAATTTATGTAAGAACTTACCTGATAAATTCATTTCTTTCATATTAGCAAGAGTCCATGAGCTAGTGACGTATGGGATATACATTCCTACCAGGAGGGGCAAAGTTTCCCAAACCTCAAAATGCCTATAAATACACCCCTCACCACACCCACAAATCAGTTTAACGAATAGCCAAGAAGTGGGGTGATAAGAAAAAAAGTGCGAAAGCATAAAAAATAAGGAATTGGAATAATTGTGCTTTATACAAAAAAATCATAACCACCACAAAAAAGGGTGGGCCTCATGGACTCTTGCTAATATGAAAGAAATGAATTTATCAGGTTCTTACATAAATTATGTTTTCTTTCATGTAATTAGCAAGAGTCCATGAGCTAGTGACGTATGGGATAATGACTACCCAAGATGTGGATCTTCCACGCAAGAGTCACTAGAGAGGGAGGGATAAAATAAAGACAGCCAATTCCGCTGAAAATAATCCACACCCAAAATAAAGTTCAAATCTTATAATGAAAAAAACTGAAATTATAAGCAGAAGAATCAAACTGAAACAGCTGCCTGAAGTACTTTTCTACCAAAAACTGCTTCAGAAGAAGAAAACACATCAAAATGGTAGAATTTAGTAAAAGTATGCAAAGAAGACCAAGTTGCTGCTTTGCAAATCTGATCAACAGAAGCTTCATTCCTAAAAGCCCAGGAAGTAGAAACTGACCTAGTAGAATGAGCTGTAATCCTTTGAGGCGGAATTTTACCCGACTCTACATAAGCATGATGAATTAAAGATTTCAACCAAGATGCCAAAGAAATGGCAGAGGCCTTCTGACCTTTCCTAGAACCGGAAAAGATAACAAAAAGACTAGAAGTCTTTCGGAAATTCTTAGTAGCTTCAACATAATATTTCAAAGCTCTAACTACATCCAAAGAATGCAATGATTTTTCCTTAGAATTCTTAGGATTAGGACATAATGAAGGAACCACAATTTCTCTACTAATGTTGTTAGAATTCACAACCTTAGGTAAAAATTGAAAAGAAGTTCGCAACACCGCCTTATCCTGATGAAAAATCAGAAAAGGAGACTCACAAGAAAGAGCAGATAATTCAGAAACTCTTCTAGCAGAAGAGATGGCCAAAAGAAACAAAACTTTCCAAGAAAGTAATTTAATGTCCAATGAATGCATAGGTTCAAATGGAGGAGCTTGAAGAGCCCCCAGAACCAAATTCAAACTCCAAGGAGGAGAAATTGACTTAATGACAGGTTTTATACGAACCAAAGCTTGTACAAAACAATGAATATCAGGAAGATTAGCAATCTTTCTGTGAAAAAGAACAGAAAGAGCAGAGATTTGTCCTTTCAAGGAACTTGCAGACAAACCTTTATCCAAACCATCCTGAAGAAACTGTAAAATTCTCGGAATTCTAAAAGAATGCCAGGAAAAATGATGAGAAAGACACCAAGAAATGTAAGTCTTCTAGACTCTATAATATATCTTCCTAGATACAGATTTACGAGACTATAACATAGTATTAATCACAGAGTCAGAGAAACCTCTTTGACTAAGAATCAAGCGTTCAATCTCCATACCTTTAAATTTAAGGATTTGAGATCCTGATGGAAAAAAGGACCTTGCGACAGAAGGTCTGGTCTTAACGGAAGAGTCCACGGTTGGCAAGAGGCCATCCGGACAAGATCCGCATACCAAAACCTGTGAGGCCATGCTGGAGCCACCAGCAGAACAAACGAGCATTCCTTCAGAATCTTGGAAATTACTCTTGGTAGAAGAACTAGAGGCGGAAAGATATAGGCAGGATGATACTTCCAAGGAAGTGACAATGCATCCACTGCTTCCGCTTGAGGATCCCTGGATCTGGACAGATACCTGGGAAGATTCTTGTTTAGATGAGAAGCCATCAGATCTATTTCTGGAAGTCCCCACATTTGAACAATCTGAAGAAATACCTCTGGGTGAAGAGACCATTCGCCCGGATGTAACGTTTGGCGGCTGAGATAATCCGCTTCCCAATTGTCTATACCTGGGATATGAACCGCAGAAATTATACAGGAGCTGGATACCGCCCAAACCAGAATTCGAGATACTTCTTTCATAGCCAGAGGACTGTGAGTCCCTCCTTGATGATTGATATATGCCACAGTTGTGACATTGTCTGTCTGAAAACAAATGAACAATTCTCTCTTTAGAAGAGGCCATGACTGAAGAGCTCTGAAAATTGCACGGAGTTCCAAAATATTGATTGGTAATCTCACCTCCTGAGATTCCCAAACTCCTTGTGCTGTCAGAGACCCCCAAACTGCTCCCCAACCTGTCAGACTTGCATCTGTTGAAATCACAGTCCAGGTTGGAAGAACAAAAGAAGCCCCCTGAACTAAACGTTGGTGATCTGTCCACCACGTCAGAGAGTGTCGTACAAATGGTTTTAAAGATATCAATTGATGTATCTTTGTGAAATCCCTGCACCACTGGTTCAGCATACAGAGCTGAAGAGGTCGCATGTGAAAACGAGCAAAGGGGATCGCGTCCGATGCAGCAGTCATAAGACCTAGAATTTCCATGCATAAGGCTACCGAAGGGAATGATTGAGACTGAAGGTTTCGACAGGCTGAAACCAATTTTAGACGTCTCTTGTCTGTCAGAGACAGAGTCATGGACACTGAATCTATCTGGAAACCTAAAAAGGTTACCCTTGTCTGAGGAATCAATTAACTTTTCGGCAAATTGATCCTCCAACCATGATCTCGAAGAAACAATACGAGTCGATTCGTATGAGATTCTGCTAAATGTGAAGACTGAGCAAGTACCAAGATATCGTCCAAATAAGGAAATACCACAATACCCTGTTCTCTGATTACAGACAGAAGGGCACCGAGAACCTTTGTAAAAATCCTTGGAGCTGTTGCTAGGCCAAACGGCAGAGCCACAAATTGGTAATGCTTGTCTAGGAAAGAGAATCTCAGAAACTGATAGTGATCTGGATGAATCGGAATATGCAGATATGCATCCTATAAATCTATTGTGGACATATAATGCCCTTGCTGAACAAAAGGCAGGATAGTCCTTATAGTTACCATTTTGAATGTTGGTATCCTTACATAACGATTCAATATTTTTAGATCCAGAACTGGTCTGAAGGAATTCTCCTTCTTTGGTACAATGAAGAGATTTGAATAAAACCCCAGTCCCTGTTCCAGAACTGGAACTGGCATAATTACTCCAGCCAACTCTAGATCTGAAACACATTTCAGAAATGCTTGAGCCTTCGCTGGATTTACTGGGACACGGGAAAGAAAAAATCTCTTTGCAGGAGGCCTTATTTTAAAGCCAATTCTGTACCCTTCTGAAACAATGTTCTGAATCCAAAGATTGTGAATTGAATTGATCCAAATTTCTTTGAAAAATCGTAATCTGCCCCCTACCAGATGAGCTGGAATGAGGGCCGCACCTTCATGTGGACTTGGGAGCTGGCTTTGGTTTTCTAAAAGGCTTGGATTTATTCCAGACTGGAGATGGCTTCCAAACTGATACCGCTCCTGTGGATGAAGGATCAGGCTTTTGTTCCTTATTGTGACGAAAGGAACGAAAACGATTATTAGACCTAAATTTACCTTTAGATTTTTTATCCTGTGGTAAAAAAGTTCCTTTCCCTCCAGTAACAGTTGAGATAATAGAATCCAACTGAGAACCAAATAATTTATTACCCTGGAAAGAAAGGGAAAGCAAAGTTGACTTAGAAGACATATCAGCATTCCAAGTTTTAAGCCATAAAGCTCTTCTAGCTAAAATAGCTAGAGACATATACCTGACATCAACTCTAATGATGTCAAAGATGGCATCACAAATAAAGTTATTAGCATGTTGAAGAAGATTAACAATGCTATGAGAATTATGATCTGTTACTTGTTGCGCTAAAGCTTCTAACCAAAAAGTTGAAGCTGCAGCAACATCCGCTAAAGATATAGCAGGTCTAAGAAGATTACCTGAACATAAGTAAGCTTTTCTTAGAAAGGATTCAATTTTCCTATCTAAAGGATCCTTAAAGGAAGTACTATCTGCCGTAGGAATAGTAGTACGTTTAGCAAGAGTAGAGATAGCCCCATCAACTTTAGGGATTTTGTCCCAAAACTCTAATCTGTCAGATGGCACAGGATATAATTGCTTAAAACGTTTAGAAGGAGTAAATGAATTACCCAAATTATTCCATTCCCTGGAGATTACTTCAGAAATAGCATCAGGGACAGGAAAAACTTCTGGAATAACTACAGGAGATTTAAAAACCTTATTTAAACGTTTAGATTTAGTATCAAGAGGACCAGAATCCTCTATTTCTAATGCAATTAAAACCTCTTTAAGTAAAGAACGAATAAATTCCATTTTGAATAAATATGAAGATTTATCAGCATCAACCTCTGAGACAGAATCCTCTGAACCAGAGGAACCACTATCAGAATCAGAATGATGATGTTCATTTAAAAATTCATCTGAAAAATGAGAAGTTTTTAAAAGACCTTTTACGTTTACTAGAAGGAGGAATAACAGACATAGCCTTCTTAATGGATTTAGACACAAAATCTCTTATGCTAACAGGAACACTAGTATTAGATGTTGATGGAACAGCAACAGGTAATGTAGTATTACTAAAGGAAATATTATCTGCATTAACAAGTTTGTCATGACATTCATTACAAACAACAGCTGGAGGAACAGATACCACAAGTTTACAGCAGATACACTTAACTTTGGTAGATCCAGCACCAGGCAGTGATTTTCCAGTAGTATCTTCTGACTCAGGGTCAATCTGGGACATCTTGCAATATGTAATAGAAAAAACAACATATAAAGCAAAATTGATCAAATTCCTTAAATGACAGTTTCAGGAATGGGAAAAAATGCCAGTGAATAAGCTTCTAGCAACCAGAAGCAATAAATAATGAGACTTAAATAATGTGGAGACAATAATGACGCCCATATTTTTTAGCGCCAAAAAAGACGCCCACATTATTTGGCGCCTAAATGCTTTTGGCGCCAAAAATGACGCCACATCCGGAACGCCGACACTTTTGGCGCAAAAACGTCAAAAAAATGACGCAACTTCCGGCGACACGTATGACGCCGGAAATAGAAAAATATTTTTGCGCCAAAAAAGTCCGCGCCAAAAATGACGCAATAAAATGAAGCATTTTCAGCCCCCGCGAGCCTAACAGCCCACAGGAAAAAAAGTCAATTTTAAGGTAAGAAAAAATGATAAATTCATATGCATTATCCCAAATATGAAACTGACTGTCTGAAATAAGGAACGTTGAACATCCTGAGTCAAGGCAAATAAATGTTTGAATACATATATTTAGAACTTTATATAAAAGTGCCCAACCATAGCTTAGAGTGTCACAGAAAATAAGACTTACTTACCCCAGGACACTCATCTACACGAAGTAGAAAGCCAAACCAGTACTGAAACGAGAATCAGCAGAGGTAATGGTAAATATAAGAGTATATCGTCGATCTGAAAAGGGAGGTAAGAGATGAATCTCTACGACCGATAACAGAGAACCTATGAAATAGACCCCGTAGAAGGAGATCATTGAATTCAAATAGGCAATACTCTCCTCACATCCCTCTGACATTCACTGCACGCTGAGAGGAAAACCGGGCTCCAACCTGCTGCGGAGCGCATATCAACGTAGAATCTAGCACAAACTTACTTCACCACCTCCATAGGAGGCAAAGTTTGTAAAACTGATTTGTGGGTGTGGTGAGGGGTGTATTTATAGGCATTTTGAGGTTTGGGAAACTTTGCCCCTCCTGGTAGGAATGTATATCCCATATGTCACTAGCTCATGGACTCTTGCTAATTACATGAAAGAAATCTGATTGGCTGATTCAATCAGCCAATCAGATTAAAGTTCAATCCGATTGGCTGATCCAATCAGCCAATCGGATTGAGCTTGCATTCTATTGGCTGATTGGAACAGGGAATAGGGTAGGGCATTTTTTTTATTTTGGGGGGCTTTATTATTTTATTAGGGGGCTTAGATTAGGTGTAATTAGTTTAAACTTCTTGTAATTATTTTTTTATTTTCTGTAATTTAGTGTTTGTTTTTTTTGTACTATAGTTTAGTTTATTTAATTGAATTTAATTGTAGGTAATTGTAGTTAATTTATTTAATTAATTTAATGATAGTGTAGTGTTAGGTTTAATTGTAACTTAGGTTAGGATTTATTTCACAGGTAATTTTGTAATTAAATAGTTATTAACTATTTAATAGCTATTGTACCTAGTTAAAATAAATACAAAGTTGCCTGTAAAATAAATATAAATACTAAAATAGATACAATGTAATTATTAGTTATATTGTAGCTATATTAGGGTTTATTTTCTAGGTAAGTATTTAGTTTTAAATAGGATTAATTTATTTAATTATAGGAATATTATTTTGTTTTATTTAAATTATATTTATATTTATGTTAGGGTGGTGTTAGGGTTAGGGTTAGACTTAGGTTTAGGGGTTAATAACTTTATTATAGTAGCGGCGACGTTGCGGGCGGGAGATTAGGGGTTAATAATTGTAGGTAGGTGGCGGCGATATTAGGGAGGGCAGATTAGGGGTTAATACTATTTATTATAGTGTTTGCGAGGCGGGAGTGCGGCGGTTTAGGGGTTAATACATTTATTATAGTGGCGGCGATGTCCGGTCGGCAGATTAGGGGTTAATAATTGTAGTTAGGTTGCGGTGACTTGGGTGCGGCAGATTAGGGGTTAATAAATATAATGTAGGTGTCGGCGATGTTAGGGGCAGCAGATTAGGGGTTCATAGCTATAATGTAGGTGGCGGCGGTGTCCGGTCGGCAGATTAGGGGTTAAAAAACTTTTATTAGAGGGTTTGCGATGTGGGGGGGCTCGGTTTAGGGGTACATAGGTAGTTTATGGGTGTTAGTGTACTTTATAGCACAGTAGTTAAGAGCTTTATGTTCCGGCGTTAGCCCATAAAGCTCTTAACTACTGACTTTTTTTGGCGGTAGGAGTCTTGTCGGTAGAGGCTCTACCGCTCACTTCTTCCAAGACTCCAAATACCAGCGTTAGGCAAATCCCATTGAAAATATAGGATACGCAAATGACGTAAGGGGATCTGCGGTAGCCTGGAGTCGCGGAAAGAAAGTGAGCGGTAGACCCTTTCCTGCCTGACTCTAAATACCAGCGGGCGGTAAAAAGCAGCGTTAGGACCCCTTAACGCTGCTTTTGACGGCTAACGCCAAACTCTAAATCTAGGCCTTAGTTTCCTGCTATGCTTCACTTTGACAGTGACACCTGCTGGCGGAACTCGGAATTGCAGCAAAACTGTTTTGTTTTTTTTGTTTGTTTTTTTAATAACACTCCAGGGACAATCCAGGACAATTAAATGGCAGGGACAGGGTCCCAAATTCCGGGACTGTCCTGGGAAAAACGGGACTGTTGGCAACTATGCTATTGGCTAAGAGGCTAGCAACAATTTTTTTTAGCTGTGGACTGCTAAAAACGGCGATCAGTTAAAACAAATAAAGGAGCTGTCTACATGAAGTATCTTATACTTCATGAATGAAAGTCCCCTTTTATTTGTTTCAAAAGTCAATCCTAGCGTTTGTAAAATGCTAGGATTTACATTCACTTTAATGTCATGAGGTAGCTAGACTCCTGATAAGTGATTGTTTGTAGACAGTTAGTGCTTCATTAAGACATTTCACTCTGAGCTCTACTATGTCAAATCAATAATGAAAATACTAACCGCCTTTTGTGGGCCTAGAATTTGTGAAGTTCAGTAAACCAGCAAGATGCTCTAATCCTCTCCATCTGGTACATTTTTTTAATTTTATAGTGACATCACATACAGAACTAAACTTTGGTCCAGACACAGCTGAAATATAAACACATTTGTCATGCCTGTTAAAGACTATTGGATACCTTTTGTGCTTCAGAAATTCTTTCTTCTTTGTTTTCAAGCAATGCTTTGCCAATTCCATCTCTCAGTAATTTGTAGTTGTTACCACACACTAAAAACAGGTCAATTTGACTGGCCTGAGACTTCTGAAAATAACAAATATATTATTTATGATCATAATTCTACAAACAATATTGTGTTATTTGTATAAACTTTCTTGAGATCTTAGGAAACAAGAAAGACAACAGCATTTCAAATGTTAATTAAATGGTATTAATACTGCCACAGAAATAAAGATTCATATTTATGTATTCTTAGGATATAATAAGACACAATCATTTTTTAATGTTGTTTATTCACTAACTTAAATGTCAATATGTACAATATGAAAATTCTATTGTAGCAAAAAAACATTTAAATTCTAGATTTTTATACCTTTTTTTGGAAAATTTGTGGTGGAAACAGCCATCTGAAATCCTCATCTTCAAAAAGCTTTTGAACATGTTCTATACCATACTGATTTGCCAATTTGCGGATTAAATAAACTCGGTACCAGTCATTGGCAGAGTTTGTGCAAAAATCCTTTACATTTTTTAAGTAGTTCGATATATCAGGTATTTCTGCAAAACAATTTTTATAATTACAGAATTACTGGATTAAATATAACTGTCATATTTACAACTAGTTAAAAATAATTATTAAACTTATTCTTAAAGGGACAGTCTACACTAAAATTCTTATTGTTTAAAAAGATAGATAATGCCTTTACTAACCATTTCCCAGCTTTGCACAACCAACATTGATATATTAATATACTTTATAACATTTAAATCTCTAAATTTCTGCCTGTTTCTAAGTCACTACAGACAGCCTCTTATCACATGCTTTTGTATTTGCTTTTCACAATAGGAGACTGCTATTTCATGTGGGCCAATAACATTGTGTTCACGCACAAGGAGTTATTTAAGATTTAGCACAACACAGTATTAAATGAAGTCAATAGATAATAAGTTAAAAGTCATGTGATCAGGGGGCTGTCAGAAGATGCTTAGATACAAGGTAATCACAGAGGTAAAAAGTATATTAATATAATTGTGTTGGTTGTGCAAAACGGGGGAATGGAAAATAAAAGGGATTGTCTATCTTTTAAAGCAATAAAAATTCTATTGCAGACTGTACAGTATACAATCTAGTTTAACACACACAAAAAGATCACAGGCTCTACAAGAAGGGATTTGCACTTTTACAGAAGTACAAAATACAGCCAAAATAAAAGTAAACAAACTCTAATTATCAATTTTATATAAGTTTGTGTCATTTTATAATTAGTGACAATATTTTTTTTTTTATGAATGCATTAAAATGTATTCACTATTTTGCACCAGATTCTGCATACAAAATACAGCCTAGATTACAAATTGAGTGTAAAAATTATATTGCTATGGTGCGCTAATATAGCTACAGGGCAATCCATAGTACAGGTGACCCTCGTTTTACAACGGTTCAATTTACACCGTTTCAGAATAACAACCTTTTTTTCCAGTCATGTGACTGCTATTGAAAAGCATTGAGAAGCAGTGCATTTATTAAAGTAGCCAGTAGGTGGAGCTGTCCGCTTGTGTTGCAGCAAAGCCAAGCAAGCTGAAATTAATCAGTTTAACCACACCTGAGCTATCGAGCAGATTACAAAGGAACAAGATCTTCCTGTCTATAAATCAGTCCAGATTGGAATGCATAGAAAGAACTGTTTGCA
Organism: Bombina bombina; assembly: GCF_027579735.1. NCBI lineage: Eukaryota > Metazoa > Chordata > Amphibia > Anura > Bombinatoridae > Bombina > Bombina bombina. The sequence continues at coordinate 1,464,001,033 of NC_069499.1, read as the reverse complement.
AAAAAATGCAAGTGAAGTCTGTGTTGCGTGATTATTTTATTAGGTTTATAATGCTGTTTAGCAAATGTTTTTGTTCATTTAACTTAGTTTAATTATATATTCTGTGTTGTGTGATTATTTTATTAGGTTTATAATGCTGTTTAGCATTTAAAGTCTTCATTTCAAAGCTTTAAAAATAATTTATTAGGTGTTACTTATGACAATTTTGAGAGGGGCCTGGAACCTATCTCCCTCACTTCCCATTGACTTACATTATAAACTGGGTTTCAATTTACGACGGTTTCGATTTACAACCATTCCTTCTGGAACCTAACCCCGGCGTAAACTGAGGGCTACCTGTATTTCCATTTTTACTTCCATATTACAAGTGGAAAGCCTAGGCTGGATAGCGCAGCTGCACTAAATCCCTCACATAATAGACTTTTATGGTGCATGCTGAAAAACTCAGGTCCTGGTTAAAGCTCGAGTTGTAACCCGAAGGTATCCTAAGCCGAAGGTGCGCTAAAAAAAAACGAAAAAAAAAAACAGTGCAGTTCCTCAAAGTTATAATCTATGCTTTTAAATGATAAATAAGCATACACATGTATACACATATATACACCCTTCCTAGTCTAACACCAATTTCCCTTTAACTCAATGTTTTTAAATTTTTATTAATAAGAAACACCTGTTTTACATTACATACAGTATAATATGTGTGTGAGAATTTTTTTAAATATTTTATACATTTTTTTTATACTTTTATTCTAGCACTAACACTTTATTTCAGGTCTCCAGGTGTGCTATATTCTGCAGCGCAACACATAACTCATCACTAGTGTAGTTAGCTAGCCTTGCTCTATCAATTAAAAGTATAGGGAGCGCTAAATAAATATTGGCCATGCTAACATTTCCTGGAAAAACTATTTTACCATTCACTAGTAATACCAGATTGTGAGCTATTCCTAGTGCAGGGTCACAACATGGATAGTGCAACCTACGCTATCAATAGTGCTCCACTTGTAATCTAGGTCTTCATGTTTAACATGTCCATGCAATCAGCCAATAGGATTGAGCTGACATTCTATTGGCTGTTCCAATCAGCCAATAGAATGCCAGCTCAATCCTATTGGCTGATTGCATCAGCCAATAGGATTTTTTCTACATTAATTCCGATTGGCTGATAGAATTCTATCAGCCAATCGGAATTGAAAGGACGCCATCTTGGATGACGTCACTTAAAGGAACCATCATTTAGTAAGAAGACTTCGATGGAAGAGGATGCTCCGCGTTGGATGTCTTGAAGATGGACCAGCTCCGTGCTGGATGGATGAAGATAGAAGATGCCGTCTGGATGAAAACTTCTGCCCGTCTGGAGGACCACTTCGCCCAGCATGGATGAAGACTTCTCCCGGCTTCGTTGAGGACTTCGGCCCGGTTGGGTGAAGACTTCTCCCGGTAAAGTGATCTTCAAGGGGTTAGTGTTAGATTTTTTTAAGGGGGTATTGGGTGGGTTTTAGAGCAGGGTTGGTTGTGTGGGTGGTGGGTTTTAATGTTGGGGGGGGGGGATTTGTACTTTTTTTTTTTTTACAGGTAAAAGAGCCGATTACTTTGGGGCAATGCCCCGCAAAAGGCCCTTTTAAGGTCTATTTGTAATTTAGTGTAGGGTAGGGCTTTTTTTATTAGGGGGATTAGATTAGGTGTAATTAGTTTAAAAATCTTGTAATTTGTTTATTATTTTCTGTAATTTAGTGGGGGGGGGTTTGTACTTTAGATAACTTTATTTAATTGTATTTAATTTAGGGAATTAATTTAATTATAGTGTAGTGTTAGGTGTAATTGTAAAATAGATTAGGTTTTATTTTACAGGTAAATGTGTCTTTATTTTAACTAGGTAGTTATTAAATAGTTAATAACTATTTAATAACTATTCTACCTAGTTAAAATAAATACAAACTTGCCTGTAAAATAAAAATAAACCCTAAGCTAGCTACAATGTAACTTAGTTATATTGTAGCTATCTTAGGGTTTATTTTATAGGTAAGTATTTAGTTTTAAATAGGAATTATTTAGGTAATAATAGTAATTTTATTTAGATTTATTTAAATTATATTTAAGTTAGGGGGCGTTGGGGTTAGACTTAGATTTAGGGGTTAATAACTTTAATATAGTGGTGGCGACGTTGGGGGCAGCAGATTAGGGGTTAATAAGTGTAGGTAGGTTGCGGCGACATTGGGGGGCGGCAGATAAGGGGTTAATAAATATAATGTAGGGGTCGGCGATGTTGGGGGCAGCAGATTAGGGGTTAATAAGTGTAAGATTAGTGGTGTTTATACTCAGGGTTCATGTTAGGGTGTTAGGTGTAGACATAAATTTATTTTCCCCATAGGAATCAATGGGGCTGCGTTAGGAGCTAAACGCTGCTTTTTTGCAGGTGTTAGTTTTTTTTTCAGCCGTCTCTCCCCCATTGATTTCTATGGGGAAATCATACACGAGCACGTTCAGCCAGCTCACCGCTAATGTAAGCAGCGCTGGTATTGAGGTGAGATGTGGAGCAGAATTTTGCTCTACGATCACTTTTTTTGCGGTTAACGCCGGGTTTGTAAAAACCCATAATACCAGCGCTGTCTGTAAGTGAGTGGTGAGCATAAACTGCTCATTAGCACCGCATAGCCTCTAACGCCAAACTCGTAATCTAGCCGAATGTGCTTATGCACGTGGAGTTATTTAAGAGACAGCGCTAATTGCCTGAATAGCAAGTCTGTCAAAAGATCTAAAATAAGGAGGCAGTTTGCAGAAGCTTAGATACAAGGTAATTACAGAGGTAACAACTATATTTCTATATCAGAGTTGGTTATACAATACTGGTGAATGGTAAATAAAGGGATTATCTATCTTTTTAAACAATATAATTTTTAGTGTTTACTATCCCTTTAAATAACATGAAAATCATACAAAATAAATAATTAAAGGTAATACGGAAAAAAGGGGTATATGCTACAATAGTATCGCTACAATTTTAGCTAGTGAGTATATTGCGCTAAAGGGAAAGGCGATAGTAAGCAGCTGTTTATAAAATAAGCTTATGTTTTCGTGTGCACACTTTCTAATTCACCATTTCGTACTAAGCATGTGGAATATTTCATATTATATATGTATGTAGGTCTGTGATTGGTTGATGGCTATCACATGATACAGGAAACTGGGAAATGAAACTCAAATTTGTTAGGAAAAAAAAATCCACTGCTCATTTGAATTTAAAAGCATTATTGCATAGCTTTTTTAATTATGGTATTGGTGATTATGCAACATTGCATGTCATTAAGGTTTTTTCCCCCGGTAATGTGGGTCTTGCTGCTAACACTGCTTGCCCCATTCCAGGGGGCATTCAGCTATAGCATGATCTTGCACGTAAAAACATAATTTATTTAAGAGCTTGCCTGATAAATTCATTTCTTTCATATTGGCAAGAGTCCATGAGCTAGTGACGTATGGGATATACAATCCTACCAGGAGGGGAAAAGTTTTCCAAACCTCAAAATGCCTATAAATACACCCCTCACCACACCCACAAATCAGTTTAATGAATAGCCAAGTAGTGGGGTGAAAAAGAAAGGAGTAAAAAGCATCAACAAAGGAATTTGGAAATAATAGTGCTTTATACATAAAAATCATAACCACCAGAAAAAAGGGTGGGCCTCATGGACTCTTGCCAATATGAAAGAAATGAATTTATGAGGTAAGTTCTTACATAAATTATGTTTTCTTTCATGTAATAGGCAAGAGTCCATGAGCTAGTGACGTATGGGATAGCAATACCCAAGAAGTGGAACTCCACGCAAGAGTCACTAGAGAGGGAGGGATAAAATAATAACAGCCATTTCGCTGAAAAAAATTAATCCACAACCCAAATATAAGTTTATTCCCATAAATTAAACGAAAAAACTTAAATCATAAGCAGAAGAATCAAACTGAAACAACTGCCTGAAGAACATTTCTACCAAAAACTGCTTTCGAAGAAGCAAATACATCAAAATGGTAGAATTTAGTAAATGTATGCAAAGAAGACCAAGTTGCTGCTTTGCAAATCTGATCAACTGAAGCTTCATTGTTAAAAGCCGACGAAGTGGAGACTGACCTAGTAGAATGAGCTGTAATTCTCTGAGACGGGGCCTGACCCGACTCCAAATAAGCGTGATGAGTCAAAAGCTTTAACCACGATGACAAAAAAAAGGCAGAAGCCTTCTGACCTTTCCTGGATCCAGAAAAGATAACAAATAGACTAGACGTCTTCCTGAAATCTTTAGTAGCTTCAACATAATATTTCAGAGCTCTCACCATATCCAAAGAATGTAAGGATCTCTCCAAAGAATTCTTAGGATTAGGACACAAGGAAAGGACAACAATTTCTCTATTAATGTTGTTAGACATCACAACCTTAGAGAAGAATTTAAATGAAGTTCGCAAAACTGCCTTATCCTGATGAAAAATCAGAAAGGAGAATCACAAGAGAGCAAATAATTCAGAAACTCTTCTAACAGAAGAGATGGCCAAAAGAAACAACACTTTCCAAGAAAGTATTTAAATGTACAAAGAATGCATAGGCTCAAATGGAGGAGCCTGTAAAGCTTTTAAAACCAAATTAAAACTCCAAGAAGGAGAGATTGATTTAATGACAGGCTTTATATGAACCAAAGCCTGAACAAAACAGTGAATATCAGGAAGCTTAGCAATCTTCCTGTGAAATAAAACAGAAAGAGCAGAGATTTGTCCCTTCAAGGAACCTGCAGACAAACCTTTATCCAAACTATCCTGAAGAAACTGAAATATTCTAGGAATTCTAAAAGAATGCCAAGAGAATTTATGAAACACCATGAAATGAAAGTCTTCCAAACTCGATAATAAATCTTTCTAGAAACAGATTTACGAGCCTGCAACATAGTATTAATCACAAAGTCAGAGAAACCTTTATGACAAGCACTAAGCGTTCAATTTCCATACCTTCAGATTTAAAGATTTGAAATCCTGATGGAAAAAAACGAACCTTGAAACAGAAGGTCCAGCCTTAATGGAAGTGGGTCAAGGTTGGCAACTGGATATCCGAACAAGATCCGCATACCAAAACCTGTGAGGCCATACTGGAGCCACCACCAGCAACACAAACGATTGCTCCATAATGATTTTAAAGATCACTCTTGGAAGAAAAACTAAAGGCAGGAAAAATCTAAACAGATCGATAACACCAAGAAAGTGTCAACGCATCCACTGCTTCCGCCTGAGGATCCCTGGACCTGAACAGGTACCTGGGAAGTTCCTTGTTTAGATGAGAAGCCATCAGATCTATTTCTGAAAGACCCCACACCTGAACAACCTGAGAAAACACATCTGGATGGAGGGACTACTCCCCCGGATTAAAAATCTAATGGCTGAAATAATCTGCTTCCCAATTGTCTATACCTGGGATATGAACCACAGAAATTAGACAGGAGCTGAAATCCGCCCAATCAAGTATCCGGGATACTTCTTTCATAGCTTAAGTACTATGAGTCCCATCCTGATAATTGACAAATGCCACAGTTGTGATATTGTCTGTCTGAAAACAAATGAACGGTTCTCTCTTCAACAGAGGCCAAATCTGAAGAGCCCTGAAAATCGCACGAGTTCCAAAATATTGATTGGTAATCTCGCCTCTTGAGATTTCCAAACCCCTTGTGCTGTCAGAGATCCCCAATACTGTAAAAACCTAATCACTGAAGGGGGCGCTCAAGATGCAGTATAATCAATAATCTAGAACAAAAGTATATATGATGGGGCAATGTTAAGCTATCATAGATGAGTATATACACAATAAAAGCAGAAAACAGTAAATTCTTAGATACTGTAGTGAAAATACACTTGCAATTGTGAAAAATTAGACAGTCCTTTATACGTTCTTCAAAGGATAACGATTGCTGTAGCGGCTGCCTCCTCCTCACTGGATGGTCCAGGTGGTACTATATAAGATAAAACAGAATGGAGGGGCGCCTCATGTGTGGTATCATCTATTAATTAACATCGAGTCACAGAACTATTGCCAAATGGGTACTCACAAATTTGGAGAGCACACTTATGTGCTGGTAGGGGCGGGCTGCAGAATTAGAAAGGTGTGACAGCTCACCCACTTGAAGGCGCTCTTGGCGTAAGATGGTGGTGCTATAAGGGAGACAAGAAATACGGGCACCACATGTGCAGACTATTAATGGTACAACCACAACAGATTCCTTAATGTGGAGGGTACTCACATATTCCCAGAGCACACCAATGTGCTTGTAGAAGCAGGCTGCAGATTGGTAGAGGTGTGGCAGCTCACCCAAACTCTAGGTATCTTGATATTTGTATGATAATGTGTTCCCTCAGGTGCTGGGCTGGTCTCTCATAGGTGAACAATGGCAGATGGTGGGTAGAAATGAATCCACTCAAAGGATAAAAGATATATCCAAATTTATTTAAAAAAGCATAAAAGTTTAAAAACAACAGCACAATGATTGCTGATGAGAGTGGATAACAGGGTGTCCAATAATTATCCAATCATGCAACGCGTTTCACGGTTCACAGACCGTTTCATCAGGCATAAAAAATCATATGATTTTTTATGCCTGATGAAACGGTCTGTGAACCGTTTCAGACGGCTGATCACTTTCATTTGCAGGGGAGGTAGGAATTACTTAGCAAATGTTTTTTATTTCTTTGTGCAATTTAAGATTGTAACTTCAGTGTGGTAGTAGTTGTATGGTGGGGCCAGGGGTCCATAAAAACACATTTTTTTAGCAGAAGTGTATTTATGATTATTTGGCAATGCTGTAGAAATTCTATATTTAAAACCATGCAGAAATGTTTCCTTCTCAATACGCAAATTATATATATTACATTCCAGTTTACTGCCCCTTTATGCAAGGACTTTCCAGATACAAGGAGGCATTTTATCCAAGATGTTTACATCTGCATAACATGTTATACTCTCAGACTAAGATTGTTCAGTGTTGGAAATTAGACAGGTTAACTTAAAACTGTTCAGTGTACTCTACAGCTGACTTAATTTTGAAATGCATACCAACAAGCTTAAATGCTGCATTTAACCAGATCTAATGGAATGAGTACCACAGCTTATGGTTCCACCAAGACCATATAGAGTACAGCATTTTCAAAATCCACACGTACAGCTGACAGATTTGTACACTATATTTGAAGTGGTGCTCTTGGTTTGGGAAAATGGGGAAAATATCAAACAAACATATGTCAACCTTTTAAAAGTACTTTTCTTTATCTAGCCATCTACCCAGATCATTAATATACAATTTTGAATTCACAGAATTATTTTTGTTTGCACATTTACAAATATGATTCTTTAAAAAGTGATCTCTTAATTTCTGCATTTTTTTTATCATGCATGTAACACACTGTTGATTTAGGGGATGCAAGGTGCATCGATGTTTCCTCCTGTGAGTGTTTCTGTGGGTGTCTGTGTTTATGTCTTTGTGCTTTGGTTTGTGTCTCTATGAGTGTGTATGTATTTTTTTTCTGTTGGTATCTCTGTGAGGGTGGGTGTGTATGTATTTGTGCATTTTCTGTGGATGTCTGTGAGGGTGTGTGCATATGTCTTTGAGCTTTTTCTATGGGTGTCTCTGTGAGGGTGGGCGTGTGTTTGTCTTTGTGTATTTTCTCTGGATGCCTCTGTGAGGGCGAGTGTGTATGTCTGTGTTTTCTGTGGATGTCTCTGTGAGGGTGTGTATTTTCTGTGGGTGTTACTGTGAGGCTGTGTGTATGTCTTTGTGTGTTTTCTGTGGATGTCTCAGTGAGGGTGTGTATGTATGTCTTTCTGTATTTTCTGTGGGTGTCTCTGTGTGTGTGTGTGTGTGTGTGTATGTCTTTGTGTGTTTTCTGAGGCGGTCTCTGTTGGTGTTTCCTTGGGTGTATGTGCAAGTTTGAGTTTGTGTGTGTGTCCATTGTCTGTTCCTTTTTAGGACATTTTGACCTTACTACTGATTATTCACATCTTTCTACAGACTGAGACTAATGAGACCTTTCCGGAAGTCACCAATCTACCATTTAACCTTTAAATTATTGTTTAGGCAGTTCAGGGCCCTTCCATTCAGCCACTGCATGCTGTTGTCATCATTTAGTTGGCATCTTCCTTTACAAAAGGATAATCAGAACTCCATATTATGTTTTGTAAATCACCTTTTTTTACAAAACTGTAGTTTACCTCATTACTTGTCAGGTCAATGTAAACAAGTGCTAAGTGTCTGTTTGGGTGTCTGTGTCTGAGTTTCTTTGCGTGTTTGCTAGAGTGTCTATATGTGAATCCTTATGTGTGAGTGTGTGTGTGTGTTTCAGTGTATGTTACTACCTTTACAACATTTCCAAGTTTAAATAGACACAAGAATAAAGTGCATATACGTTTTAGTCACTTGGTCAAAAATTGCACATGTCAAAGGAGGGGGGGGGGGCCCCTGATCAATGGTTAAGTCAGGGGCCCCAAAATTTCTAGTGGTGGCCCTGCCTGAGAGAACACATTATCATACAAATATCAAGATACCTAGAGTTTGGGTGAGCTGCCACACCTCTACCAATCTGCAGCCTGCTTCTACAAGCACATTGGTGTGCTCTGGGAATATGTGAGTACCCTCCACATTAAGGAATCTGTTGTGGTTGTACCATTAATAGTCTGCACATGTGGTGCCCATATTTCTTGTCTCCCTTATAGCACCACCATCTTACGCCAAGAGCGCCTTCAAGTGGGTGAGCTGTCACACCTTTCTAATTCTGCAGCCCGCCCCTACCAGCACATAAGTGTGCTCTCCAAATTTGTGAGTACCCATTTGGCAATAGTTCTGTGACTCTTTGTTAATTAATAGATGATACCACACATGAGGCGCCCCTCCATTCTGTTTTATCTTACAGAGATCCCCAAACAGCTCCCCAACCTGAAAGACTCGCATCTGTTGTGATCACAGTCCAGGTTGGACTAACAAAAAAGGCCCCTACAACTATACGATGGTGATTTAACCACCAAATCAGAGATAGTTGAACATTGGGATTTAAGGATATAAAATGTAATATCCTTGAAAAAACCCTGCACCATTTGTTCAGCACACAAAGCTGGAGAGGTCTCATATGAAAACGAGCAAAAGGGGATCGCGTCCAATGCTGCAGTGAATGAGACCTAAAACTTCCATGCACATAGTTACTAAAGGGAAAGACTGAGACTGAAGGTTCCGACAGGCTGCAACCAACTCAAAACATCTCTTGTCTGTTAGAGACAGAGTCATGGACACTGAATCTATCTGGAAACCTAAAAAGGTGACCCTTGTCTGAGGAATCAAAGAATTTTTAAGTAAATTGATCCTCCAACCATGTTTTCGAAGAAACAAAACTAGTTGATTTGTGTAAGATTCTGCAGAATATAAAGACTAAGCTAATACCAAGAAATTGTCCAAATAAGGAGACAGCGCAATATCCCGCTCTCTGATTACAGAGAGTAGGACACCAAGAACCTTAGAAAAGATTCTTAGAGCTGTCACTAGGCCAAAAGGAAGAGCGACAAATTGGTAAAGCTTGTCTAGAAAAGAGAATCTCAGAAACTGAAAGTGAACTGGATGAATCAGAATATGAAGATATGCACCCTGTAAATTTATGGTGGACATATAAAGCCCTTACTGAACAAAAGGCAGAATAGTCCTTATAATCCCCATTTTGAAAGTTGGTACTCTTACATAATGATTTAAAAAAAAAAAATTCAGATCCAAAACTGGCCTGAATGAATTTGCTTTCTTTGGGACAATGAATAGATTTGAATAAAACCCCAAACCCTGTTCCTGAAATGGAACTGGCGTGATTACCCCTGAAACTCCAGGTCTGAAACACACTTCAGGAAAGCCTGAGGCTTTACTGGATTTGCTGGAATGCGTGAGAGAATATATCTTCTCACAGGAGATCTTACTCTGAATCCTATTCAGTACCCCTGAGAAATCTTAATCTTCCCCCTACCAGCTGAGCTGGAATGAGGGCCGCACCTACATGCGGACTTAGGGGCTGGCTTTGGTTCCTTAAAAAGGCTTGGATTTAATCCAATTTGAAGAAAATTTCCAATTTGAAACAGATTCCTTGGAGGAAGAAATAGGTTTCTGTTCCTTATTTAGTCGAAAGGAACGAAAACGGAAAGAAGTTTTAGATTTACCCTCAAGTCTTAACCTAAGGCAAAAAACTCCCTTCCCCCAGTGACAGTTGAGATAATCAAATTCAATTGAGAACCAAATAACTTATTACTTTGGAAAGAACGAGATAGCAATCTGGACTTAGAAGTCATGTCAGTATTCCAAGATTAAAGCCACAAAGCTCTTTTAGCTAAAATAGCTAAAGACATAGATTTAACATCAATTTTGATAAAAAAAATGGCATCACAGAAAAACTGATTAGCATGTTGAAGCAAGCAAACAATGCCAGACAATCATAATCCAATTCTTGTTGCGCTAATTTCCAACCAAAAAGTTAATGCAGCTGCAACATCAGCCAAAGAAAATGCAGGCCTGAGAAGATGACCCGAATATAAATAGGCTTTCTTTAGATAAGATTCAAGTTTCCTATCTAAAGGATCTTAAAAAAGAAGTACTATCTTCCATAGGAATAGTAGTACGCTAAGCAAGAGTAGAGATAGCCCCATCAACTTTGGGGATCTTTTCCCAAAACTCCAATGTAAATGCTGGCAAAGGATACAATTCTTTTTTTAAAAAACCTTTAAAGAAGGAATAAAAGAAGTACCAGGCCTATTTCATTCCTTAGAAATCATAACAGAAATAGCCTCAGGAACTGGAAAAACCTCTGGAATAACCACAGGAGGTTTAAAAACAGAATTTAAACGTTTACTAGTTTAAATATTAAAGAGGACTAGTCTCCTCAATATCCAATATAATCAACACTTCTTTAACAAAGAACGAATATACTCCATTTTAAATAAATAAGTAGATTTGTCAGTGTCAATATCTGAGGAAGGATCTTCTGAATCAAATAGATCCTCATCAGAGGAGGATAATTCAGTATGTTGTCGGTCATTTGAAATTTCATCAACTAATGAAAAGTTTAAAAAGACCTTTTACGTTTATTAGAAGGTGGGATTGCAGACAAAGCCTTCTGAATAGAATCAGCAATAAATTCTAATAAATTCACAGGTATATCTTGTACATTAGATGTTAAAGAAACAGCAACAGGCAATGTACTATTACTGATGGACACATTCTCTCCATGTAAAAGTTTATCATGACAACTTATTACGAACCACAGCTGGAGATATAATCTCCACAGGATTACAACAAATGTACTTAGCTTTGGTAGAACTGTTATCAGTCAGCAGGGTTCCAACAGTGATTTCTGAGACAGGATCAGATTGAGACATCTTGCAAATGTAAGAGAAAAAACAACATATAAAGCAAAATTATCAATTTCCTTATATGGCAGTTTCAGGAATGGGAAAAAAATGCAAACAGCATAGCCCTCTGATAGAGAAAAAAGGCAAGAGGCATATAGGAATGGGGTTTAAAATAATGAAAATATTTGGCGCCAAGTATGACGCACAAACAGAGAATATTTTTTGGCGCTAACAACATCAGGAAATGACAGGCTCGCGTCAATGAAGACGCAACCTTGTGAAAGGACTTGGCGTTGACAAATTTGCATAATCGAATGTAACTTCGCAATATACTTTGGCATTTCGCGCCCTCGCGAGCCTAATTCTGACCGCAAATTTAAAATGACAGTCAATTGAAAAAAGACTATACCCCAGGTAAGAAATACATTTTCCTAAAAAATGCATTTCCAAGATATGAAACTGACAGTCTGCAAAAAGGAAATATACTGAAACCTGAATCATGGCAAATATAAGTACAATACATGTATTTAGAACTTTATATTAATGCATAAAGTGCTAAACCATAGCTGAGAGTGTCTTAAGTAATGAAAACATACTTACCAAAAGACACCCATTCACATATAGCAGTTAGCCAAACCAGTACTGAAACAGTTATCAGTAGAGGTAATGGAATATGAGAGTATATCGTCAATCTGAAAAGGGAGGTAGGAGATGAATCTCTACAGAGAACCTATGAAATAGATCACCCGTGAGGAAAACCATTGCATTCAATAGGTAATACTCCCTTCACATCCCTCTGACATTCAAAATGCAGAGAAGCGCATATCAACGTAGAAATCTTAGCACAAAATTACTTCACCACCTCCATAGGAGGCAAAGTTTGTAAAACTGAATTGTGGGTTTGGTAAGGGGTGTATTTATAGGCATTTTGAGGTTTGGGAAACTTTGCCCCTCCTGGTAGGATTGTATATTCCATACGTCACTAGCTCATGGACTCTTGCCAATTACATGAAAGAAAAACCTGTACCACTTTAACAAATAAAGATGTCTGCAGTTTGCTTTTCTTGGTCTTATTGTGTTCATTATCTGTTTGGTCAATAGAGTTGTAATTACATAAACTTACCATGTGTATCAAGTTGTTCTACTGCTGTGTCCAGTGCCAACCTTATCCTGGCTATTGCTTGCAGGAACTCAATAGAAGACTCGTGTTTTGCATATTTCTTGCTGTTTTTCGAGAAGTGTTTCAAGAAAGAACTTTGCTCTCTAATGTAGTTGATTTTATCACAATTTTGAACGACTTGGAATTGTTCATACATAGAGTCCTACAAGCCAAAATGTATAGATTAAATTATATTTATGTACCAAACATATATTTTTACATGTTGAAATTGTTAAATGTGTATGTGCATATGCTCACCTCCAAGCAGTTGACAAACATCATATATACTTCTGTAGTATCATCTTTACTAAGCATATGGCTTTCTTGCACAGATGATAAATATTTTTGAACATATATTTTTATATCTTCAAAGCTAAAAAAAAAAAGAAGGAAAAAAAAGGAAAGAAAAAAGGTTGATATTTACGACCAGGTCCTAAAGATATTGGGAACAAAGCATACTTTTCATTTGTTCCTGGTTACCTGTATTTCAAGAGCAACTTTAGTATTACAGACCGGATAACTGGGATTTTGTCTACAGAGTCATCAAATGGTGAAAGAGATTTGGTGAACTTCCTGGGACCTTCATCGAAAAACAAATAAGGCAAATTATACAATTAAAATAACCAATGTCAGCATAAAACCCCAAAATTATTAGAAGCCTACCATTGAGAAGACATTCTTTATTTATGAAGACAAAAGAAAGCAACTGTAGAATCACATCTTCATCTGGAGGGGTGTTGTCTTTGAAGCAAAAAGTACATATAATATCAATGAAGAACCCATTGCACTGTTGTCGAAATTTTGCATATTTCTGTATGGTGTCCCTGTTAAGAAAATATAAACATTACTTATATCATGAACAAATGGTCCGTCTATCAACAGAATGTGATGTTTAATTGTTTTAATGTATATTATATAATCAGTCTTTCACAACTGATTCCAATTTAAAGAGACTGTCTATTCATGAATTTGTATTGTTTAAAAAAGATAGATCATTCCTTTATTACCCATTCCCCAATTTTGCATAACCAACAGTGTTATATTACTATAATATTTACCTCTGTGATTACCTTGTATTTAAGCCCCTGTAGACTGCCCCCTTATTTCAGTTCTTTTGACAGCTTTGCATTTTAGCCAATTATTGCCGACTCATAACTCCATGGGAGAAAGCACAATGTTATCTGTCAAAATGCACTGAGATAAGAGGCAGCCTTCAAGCGCCTACCTGGTTTTAGCTTTGAACAAAGAATAGCAAGAGAACAAAGCTAATTTGATGATAAAAGTACATTGGAAAGCTGTTTAAAAGTGCATGCCCTATCTGAATTATGAATGGTTATTTTGACTAGACTGTTTCTCTAAGTAAGGAACTGCCTGTGATATTTAACTAATTTTAGCCTTATCTTAACTTCGACAAATAAACCCCCATCAAGTGGTTTTGCTTGTTAGCACTTAAATGATCAACTATCCCTTTAAATATATGGTCTACATCACAGTTTTTCAGTTCCAGTCCTCAGCACCCACTAACAGGCCACATTTCTTAGCATTACTTTGGATGAGAACACTGGCAACCATGGTTACTTAACAGCTGATTGGTCTAGTTAAGATGTTATTTTTTAGTGGATCCAGATGAAATTATCTAAAGAACTTTGTTCTGCATGACAACACTTAATAAGGGGACATATTAATGCTGAGATCTTTTCTTTATTTGTTTTGTATAAAGATTAATTAAATTAGTTATTTTATGTTACCCTGTTCTCTCGGAAACAACAATGTTGAAATTCTCAGGAAGTTCAGTATTACACACGGGACAGGTCTTGCGCCCAGTTTGTAGCCACTGCTTGATACAGGACTGACACACCACATGGTTACAAGGAAGGCAGACTGGCTCCTGAGGGTCTTCTTGACAAACCGGACACATTTGTACACCGTATCTATGTAACAAATACAAAGAATTTAAGTTGGAGACAAAATTTAAAAAAAAAGTAAATTTATGCTTACCTGATAAATTAATTTCTTCTATGGTATGACGAGTCCACAGATTCATCCTTTACTTGTGGGATATTATCCTCCTGCTAACAGGAAGTGGCAAAGAGCACCACAGCAGAGCTGTCTATATAGCTCCTCCCTTAGCTCCACCCCCCAGTCATTCGACCGAAGGTACAGGAAGAAAAAGGAGAAACTAAAAGGTGCAGAGGTGACTGAAGTTTAAAATAAAAAAATATAATCTGTCTTAAAATGACAGGGCGGGCCATGGACTCGTCGTACCATAGAAGAAATTAATTTATCAGGTAAGCATAAATTTACTTTTCTTCTATAAGGTACAACGAGTCCACGGATTCATCCTTTACTTGTGGGATACAATACCAAAGCTACAGGACACGGATGAACGGGAGGGACAAGACAGATGGTTAAACAGAAGGCGCCATTGCTTGAAGAACTTTTCTCCCAAAAATAGCCTCCGAAGAAGCAAAAGTATCAAATTTGGAAAATTTGGAAAAGGTATGAAGCGAAGACTAAGTCGCAGCCTTACAAATCTGTTCAACAGAAGATGTTTGACGGAAATCTTTGGTTGCTTGCAAGTAAAACTTCAAAGCACGAACCACGTCCAAGTTGTGCAACAGACGCTCCTTCTTAGAGGAAGGATTAGGACACAGAGAAGGAACAACAATTTCCTGATTGATATTCCTATTAGTAACAACCTTAGGAAGGAATCCAGGTTTGGTACGCAAAACCACCTTATCAGCATGGAAAACCAGATAAGGCGAGTCGCATTGCATTGCAGATAGTTCAGAAACTCTTCGAGCCGAAGAGATAGCAACTAAAAACAGAACTTTCCAAGATAGAAGCTTAATATCTATGGAACGCATAGGTTCAAACGGAACCCCTTGAAGAACTTTAAGAACTAAATTCAAACTCCATGGCGGAGCAACAGGTTTAAACACAGGCTTGATTCTAACTAAAGCCTGACAGAACGACTGAACGTCTGGAACATCTGCCAGACGCTTGTGCAGTAGAATTGATAAAGCAGATATCTGTCCCTTTAAGGAACTCACTGATAGCCCCTTCTCCAATCCTTCTTGGAGAAAGGACAAAATCCTAGGAATCCTTATCTTACTCCATGAGTAGCCTTTGGATTCGCACCAATAAAGATATTTACGCCATATATTATAAAAAAATTTCCTAGTGACAGGCATTCGAGCCTGAATTAAGGTATCTATGACCGACTCAGAGAACCCCCGCTTGGATAAAATCAAGCGTTCAATCTCCAAGCAGTCAGCCGCAGAGAAACTAGATTTGGATGCTGGAATGGACCTTGAATCAGAAGGTCCTGTCTCAGTGGCAGAGTCCATGGTGGAAGAGATGACATGTCCACCACAGAGGCTCTCTCCTGTTTGATTCTGGCAATCAAACGAGGAAGGAGAGGAAATGGTGGAAACACATAAGCCAGGTTGAACGACCAGGGTACTGCTAGAGCATCTATCAGTACTGCCTGAGGATCCCTTGACCTGGACCCATAACAAGGAAGTTTGGCGTTCTGACGAGACGCCATCAGATCCAATTCTGGTGTGCCCCATTGCTGAATCAATTGTGCAAACACCTCCGGATGGAGTTCCCACTCCCCCGGATGAAAAGTCTGACAACTTAGAAAATCCGCTTCCCAGTTCTCCACTCCTGGGATATAGATTGCTGATAAATGGCAAGAGTGAGTCTCTGTCCATCGAATTATTTTGGTAACCTCTATCATCGCTAGAGAACTCTTTGTTCCCCCCTGATGATTGATATATGCTACAGTCGTGATATTGTCCGACTGGAATCTTATGAATCTGGCCGAAGCCAGCTGAGGCCACGCCTGAAGCGCGTTGAAAATCGCTCTCAGTTCTAGAATATTTATCGGGAGGAGAGCCTCCTCCTTAGTCCACAAACCCTGTGCTTTCAGGGAATTCCAGACTGCACCCCAGCCCAATAGGCTGGCGTCCGTCATCACTATGACCCATGCTGGCCTGCGGAAACACATTCCCTGGGACAGATGATCCTGTGACAACCACCAAAGAAGAGAGTCTCTGGTCTCTTGATCCAGATTTATCTGAGGCGATAAATCTGCATAATCCCCATTCCACTGATTGAGCATGCATAGTTGCAGTGGTCTGAGATTCAAGCGAGCAAACAGAACTATGTCCATTGCCGATACCATTAGACCGATTACCTCCATACACTGAGCCACTGACGGCCGAGGAATGGAATGAAGAGCTCGGCAGGTGGTTAAAATCTTTGATTTCCTGACCTCTGTCAGAAAAATTTTCATGTCCACCGAATCTATCAGAGTTCCCAGGAATGGAACTCTTGTGAGAGGGATAAGTGAACTCTTTTTTACGTTCACCTTCCACCCGTGAGATCTTAGAAAAGCCAACACGATGTCTGTGTGAGATTTGGCTAGTTGGTAAGTCGACGCTTGAATTAAGATATCGTCCAGATAAGGCGCCACTGCTATGCCCCACGGCCTTAGAACCGCCAGAAGGGACCCTAGCACCTTTGTGAAAATTCTGGGAGCTGTGGCCAACCCGAAGGGAAGAGCCACAAATTGGTAATGCTTGTCCAGAAAGGCGAACCTGAGGAACTGGTGATGATCTTTGTGGATAGGGATGTGTAGATACGCATCCTTTAAGTCCACGGTGATCATATATAGACCCTCCTGTATCATTGGTAAAATAGTCCGAATGGTCTCCATCTTGAAGGATGGGACTCTGAGGAATTTGTTTAGGATCTTGAGATCTAAAATTGGTCTGAAGGTTCCCTCTTTTTTGGGAACCACAAACAGATTGGAGAAGAACCCCTGCACCTGTTCTGTTTTCGGAACTGGGCAGATCACTCCCATGGTATATAGGTCTTCTACACAGCTTAAGAACGCCTCTCTTTTTGTCTGGTTTACAGACAATTGAGAAAGATGGAATCTCTCCCTTGGAGGAGAATCTTTGAAATCTAGAAGATACCCCTGGGTTACGATTTCTAAAGCCCAGGAGTCCTGAAGTCTCTTGCCCAAGCCTGAGCAAAGAGAGAAAGTCTGCCCCCTACTAGATCTGGTCCCGGATCGGGGGCTACCCCTTCATGCTGTCTTGGTGGCAGCAGCGGGCTTCTTGGCTTTTCTACCTTTGTTCCAAGTCTGGTTAGGTCTCCAGACTGACTTGGAGTGGGCAAAATTCCCTTCTTGCTTTGCCGCAGGGGAAGAAGTAAAGGGACCACCTTTGAAGTTTCGAAAGGAACGAAAATTATTTTGTTTGGTCCTCATCTTATTTGTCTTATCCTGAGGAAGGGCATGGCCTTTCCCTCCAGTGATGTCTGAAATGATCTCTTTCATTTCAGGCCCGAATAGGGTCTTACCCTTGAAAGGGATGGCTAAAAGCTTAGATTTTGATGACACATCAGCAGACCAGGACTTAAGCCATAACGCTCTACGAGCTAAAATGGCAAAACCTGAATTCTTTGCCGCTAATTTAGCCAGTTGAAAAGCAGCATCTGTAATGAAAGAATTAGCTAGCTTGAGAGCCCTAATTCTATCCAGAATATCATCTAATGGAGTCTCAACCTGAAGAGCCTCCTCCAGAGCCTCAAACCAAAAAGCAGCTGCAGTAGTTACAGGAACAATGCACGCTATAGGCTGGAGAGGCTGTCTGAGGGAACATCTTTCCTGAATCAGAAATCTCTCCCTCAGACAGCAAATCCCGCACCCCCAACTCAGAAGATTGTGAGGGTACACCGGATATGGCTAATAAAGCGTCAGAGGGCTCAGCATTTGTTCTCACACCAGACCTACTGCACTTCCCCTGCAACCCAGGCAGCTTAGATAAAACCTCTGTGAGGGTAGTATTCATAACTGCGGCCATATCTTGCAGGGTGAAAGAATTAGACGCACTAGAAGTACTTGGCGTCGCTTGTGCGGGCGTTAATGGTTGCGACACTTGGGGAGAATTAGATGGCATAACCTGATTCCCTTCTGACTGAGAATCATCCTGCGACATACTTTTAGTAGCTAACATATGTTCTTTGCAATTTATTGACCTTTCAGTGCATGAGGGACACATTCTAAGTGAGGGTTCCACAATGGCTTCTAAACATATTGAACAATGACTTTCCTCAATGTCAGACATGTTGAACAGGCTAGTAATGACTACAAACAAGCATGAAAACACTTTATTTAGTGAAAAAAATAACAATCTTAAAAAAACGGTACTGCGCCTTTAAGAGAAAAAAAGCATACACATTCTGCAAAACTGCTTTAAAATGCACCAATTTTTGATAGCAGACTCAATATGTGTAGTTAAGTTTGCCCCACAAGAAAATTTAACATTTAACCCTTTATTGTGCAAACCGGATTGAAATAAGGCCTAAATCCAGAAAAAACACCCCCAGCACCTTGCCACAGCCCTGCTGTGGCACCTACCTGCCCTGAGGGATTGCAAATATGGGGTTAAAGCTTCGATTTGGCCCAAAACATCCACAAGGGCCCTCAGGAGTTGGAGCTTGCTACTTGCAGAGAGAAAACAACTGCGCATCTGAGGCGCGAAAATAGGCCCCGCCCATCTCACTCGATGTCTCTACAGCCTCAAAGAACCGCACCAGAGTGGTTTTAAACTAGCCATGTGGGTCTGAGACCCAAAAAATAAGCCAAGTGTACCCTCAATAAAGTTGCCCACAAAACGTTAACAGCACTCCCAGTTCATAAAACGTTTGCCCACAAACATTCAAAACTCAGTGTCAACCATTTTTTAATTAGCCCCTTATGCAAGCTTAGTAATGCCTTTCTATAGCTCTGAGGATTACTGCTTACCCTTACCCTCATGGGGATACTGTCAGCCTTTCTGAAATACACAGTTTCTCCAGAAAAAATGACTGAACATACCTCACTGCTATATAGCATGAAAACGTTCCTCACACTGAAGTTTCTTGTACCCCTCAGCCTCTGTGGGAACAGCACTGGATCTTAGTTACAAATGCTAAGATCATCATCCTCCAGGCAGAAGTCTTCATCCATCTGCTGCCTGAGAGTAAATAGTACACACCGGTACCATTTAAAAAAAAACTCTTGCTTGAAGAAATTAAAAACTAATATTTTATCACCTCTTTCACTTTACCCTTCCTAGTACTTAGAGTAGGCAAAGAGAATGACTGGGGGGTGGAGCTAAGGGAGGAGCTATATAGACAGCTCTGCTGTGGTGCTCTTTGCCACTTCCTGTTAGCAGGAGGATAATATCCCACAAGTAAAGGATGAATCCGTGGACTCGTCGTACCTTATAGAAGAAACTATATGAAATGCCTTTGCTGTCTATACACAAACATGTTATGTACATAAATATGAACAGTGTGTATTTTGTTTACCATATACAATTTTTTTAATTTAGAACCATGTTCTGGATTTCTATCTTTTAGAGAACTCACCAACATATATTGGAAAGCAACTCTGAAACTTTTTTTTCTTAAATCAATTTCAAAACTGTTGTAACCAGTAAATTAATTTGCGCAAACACCTAAGTTTATTTCAATGGTTTCTGTTCCTTTTGTCCATAAAATAAACACAAATGAAAAACATGGATGTTGCATAATTTCCAAGTAGTTCTGTCACAGATTTGCATACTTTTACTAATTTGATTATGGGAGTTAAATTATTCATATACGGCTAGATTACGAGTTTTGCGTTATGGCTGAAAAAGCCTCATAATGCTGCTTTTTCACTACCGCTGGTATTACGAGTCTTGCAGGTATTTCTGTACCGCTCACTTTTTTGGCCGTAACGCAGCGTAACTACTGCAGCTTTTAAAAAGTCCTTTTTCATTAGGACTTCCATAGCGCCGGTATTACGAGTCTGCCTAGAAGGCCAAAAAGTGAGCGGTACAGCCTATACCGCCAAGATCCATAACATAAGTTAGTAGTTATGGGTTTTACGCTACAAAGCTGTAACATAAAACTCATAACTAAAGTGCTAAAAAGTACACTAACACCCATAAACTACCTATTAACCCCTAAACCGAGGTCCTCCCGCATCGCAAACACTTAAATAAAATTATTTACCCCTAATCTGCCGCTCCCGACATTGCCGCCACTATAACGTATTAACCCTAAACCACTGCACTCTCGCATCGTAAACACTAGTTAAATATTATTAACCCCTAATCTGCTGTCCCTAACATCGCCGCAACCTACATTACTGTTATTAACCCCTAATCTGCCACCCCCAATGTCGCCGCCACTATACTAAAGTTATTAACTCCTAAACCTAACCCTAAGTCTAACCCTAACACCCCCTACTTTAATATAATTAAAATAAATCTAATTAAAAATTCCTATCATTAACTAAATAAATCCTATTTAAAACTAAATACTTATCTATAAAATAAAACCTAAGCTAGCTAAAATATAACTAATAGCTACATTGTAGCTATCTTAGGTTTTATTTTTATTTCACAGGCAAGTTTGTATTTATTTTAACTAGGTAGAATAGTTACTAAATAGTTATTAACTATTTACTAACTACCTAGCTAAAACAAATACAAATTTACCTGTAAAATAAAACCTAACCTGTCTTACACTAACACCTAACCTTACACTACAATTAAATAAATTAAATAAATTAAATACAATTAACTAAATTACAAAAACAAATAAACACTAAATTAAAAATAAATTATCAGATATTTAAACTAATTACACCTAATCTAGTAGCCCTATCAAAATAAAAAAGCCCCCCAAAAATAAAAAAACCCTAGCCTAAACTAAACTACCAATAGCCCTTAAAAGGACCTTTTGCAGGGCATTGCCCCAAAGAAATCAGCTCTTTTACCTGTAAAAAAAATACAAACAACCCCCCAACAGTAAAACCCACCACCC
The DNA here is from genome assembly GCF_027579735.1 of Bombina bombina. NCBI lineage: Eukaryota > Metazoa > Chordata > Amphibia > Anura > Bombinatoridae > Bombina > Bombina bombina. Next base: position 1,463,979,617 of record NC_069499.1, on the reverse strand, counting down.
ACACAGCCAACCCCCTCAAATAAAAACCTAACTAAAAAACCTAAGCTCCCCATTGCCCTGAAAAGGGCATTTGTATGGGCATTGCCCTTAAAAGGGCATTTAGCTCTTTTTCCGCCCAAACCCTAATCTAAAAATAAGACCCACCCAATAAACCCTTAAAAAACCTAACACTAACCCCCGAAGATCCACTTACAGTTGACCCGACATCCATCCTCAATGAAGCGGCATAAGTCCTCAGCGAAGCCAGCAGAAGTCTTCATCCAAGCGGGCCGAAGTCTTCAACCAAGCCGGCAGAAGTCTTCATCCAGACAGCATCTTCTATCTTCATCCATCCAGCGCGGAGCGGCTCCATCTTAAAGACATCCGGCGCGGAGCATCCTCTTCAATCGACGTCTTCTTGAAGAATGAAGGTTCCTTTAAATGACGTCATCCAAGATGGCATCCCTTGAATTCCGATTGGCTGATAGAATTCTATCAACCAATCGTAATTAAAGGTGAAAAAATCCTATTAGCTGATGCAATCAGCCAATAGGATTGAGCTTCAATCCTATTGGCTTATCCAATCAGCCAATATGATTGAGCTTGCATTCTATTGGCTGATTATTATTTTTTTGTTAGGTTTTTATTTGGGGGGTTGGTTGTGTGGGTGGTAGGTTTTACTGTTGGGGGGTTGTTTGTATTTTTTTTTACAGGTAAAAGAGTTGATTTCTTTGGGGCAATGCCCCGCAAAAGGCCCTTTTAAGGACTATTGTTAGTTTAGTTTAGGCTAGGGTTTTTTTTATTTTGGGGGGGCTTTTTTATTTTGATAGGGCTATTAGATTAGGTGTAATTAGTTTAAATATCTGATAATTTATTTTTTATTTTGTGAAATTTAGTGGGTTTTTTTTGTAATTTAGTTAATTGCATTTAATTAATTTAATTTATTTAATTGTAGTGTAAGGTTAGGCGTTAATGTAAGACAGGTTAGGTTTTAGTTTACAGGTACATTTGTATTTATCTTAGCTAGGTAGTTAGTAAATAAAATAACTATTTACTAACTATTCTACCTAGTTAAAATAAATACAAACTTGCCTGTGAAATAAAAATAAAACCTAAGATAGCTACAATGTAACTTAGTTATATTGTAGCTAGCTTAGGTTTTTTTTTTTTTTTTTAAACTTTTATTTATGACCAATAAAGGGTGCAAAGTTACAATTGCATCAACAGCCCACCTCGCAGGGTGAGCTAGAAAGGCAGATAAACAAGACAAGAAGCTGCAATTTCATACAATAACATACACGTAGTTTTGAGGATTTTCAATAGGTCAACCGGTGCTCTAATAGATATGGGTTTGCACCACAATATTGGGGTTTTTAATATTATTAACAAACAAACAAACCCACACACAAAGGTCAGGGGGGACAAAGAGGGGGGGAGGGGAGGGAAGCCAGGAGAGAGGGAAGGGTAGAATGGAAAGGGATGGGGGAAAACACAGCAAATGTATACAGTCATATAAATTACATTTCTACACGCCTCGCAGGGCAGTCCATGATATAGCATGCTAATATTAGTACAATACTAGGTCAGTAATGGTGGTAGACCATTTATATTGGTAAAGAATCTGCAAAGTTCTATCAGAAATTTGTTGATCGACCTTTATGGAATGTTTGTATACATCGCTGGAGCTATAACCTAACAAAACTAAGCAATGGTAAACTAAAACAAACTACAACCAATACTTTCTCCTATTATAAGGGTGTATCTCCCTGTGCAGGGCATATTGAGAATATCTGTTAGAACATTAGTCAGAACAAAATACCCTATAGTATGCAAATTAGGAATTTTCTTTTATTCTTATTTTTGAGTTATCCAGATGCCCCGCTCAGTGTCTAGGGGTTATGGTCTAAGATTGAAAGTAGAAATATGGGATGGCAGTTAAAGGGAGACATCTGTGCCACAGCAATCTAGTATTAAGTAGAGTGGTAATATACTAAAAGTTACTAATGTATAGTTAGTTATGAAGCCTCAGTATAACTTGGGGTATTTACAAGTTTAAGTGGGGTGGTGGGGAATAGCTTGCAGGTTAAATTTAATGGCAAGGTGGTTGCAGCATTGGCGAGAGAAGCATGAGTATGGAATCCAACATCTGCTACTGCAACAGGTGGCACTACACATGATATATCAACATATTGCTTATGTGAGACCTTAAGAGAGCAGTGTATATTCTTCAAGAGAGTAGGGATTAACAAAATAAAATAACATTCCAAAATTTCCAAAGATTAAAACAGTAAGCACACAACTAAGAAAACACAACTCTTGTAATACAACATACATTTGTGTAGTCCTCAGACAACAATATAGGTTTCATTGATAAACTATGTAGGGTCTATGAGAGCAGGGGGTCTGTAATAAAAGCTACTGAGCTAACTGCAGGCATACAATAAGGAAACTTGATAGGTATGCTGATATATTTGGACAGAATATAGGGTTGACACTTATATTTAATAACAAGGGCAAGGACTAAGCCCACAGAAACATTAGAACAGTAACGCGCTGCAATCTTGTATAGGTTGATTTGGTTCAGTTACTTTGAATAATATAGCGACCTGTGTAGCACAACACTGATATGATATTAATGAGCCTTTAGTTAAAACATTGTAAGCGTTAGCAGGGCGGTATATTTAAAAGTATCACCAATGTAGACTTGGGACCGCTGCCATGAATAATGATGTACTAGTATAGCCATTTTCGTCGGGGCCAGAGATCCACGCCCCCGGGCAAAGAGAGTGCAAGTCAGCCGATACTCACAACCAAGCGATTCCCACAAGCCGGCCAAATGAAGCTTGAATCCGCCATAGTCTGAGGATGAAAGCAAAAGGGTCTCCGCACAGCAATGCCCTGATTCTTCCGGTGATCTGTGGCTGATTCTATAGAGAGGCTTACAGGCAGACGTTTAACTTTAGCATAGGGCAATGCCGCCCCAGCTTTAGGTGCCATCATAGTGGTGACGGAGAATTTTCTATGCTCCTGTCTCTTTACTGAAGTAGCAGGAGGGTTTGTAGCGGCTTATATGGGAGGACTTGCAGGCAGGTTTTCAATCACAGCATGACTCAACGTCACTCCAGCCACAGTTGCAATCTTAAAGATATCAGAGGTAGCCGCCTGTTCAGCTGTCCCTAAAACATAATAGTAAGAGGTGTCAGGTTCAAGGCAATCTGCCACCTGTCCAGTCGACTCTGTCAAAGAATTATCTTCATCCAGGCAGGGTACGAGTTCCGTTTTTTCTCCGAGTCCCTGGGGAGATCTCTCCTCTGCAATGTCGCAGTTGTTATTAGAAGATACAGCTTCTAATCGGCGCCATCTTGTCAAAATATTTTTAGATCCTGGTGCCTGGATCTCCGTTAACAACTGGTGTGTGGCTTCTTCCAGCTTAATGAATGCTGGTAGTAAAAGGGTTTTTAAAGAAAGCATTAGTTCCAAGTGTTGGTTATCTTCTGAGGGTGAGCTAACCATCTTGTAGTCTGAGTTGCACAGGATGACACGCTGTACACTGCTCCGGTTCTAAACTTTCCGGACTTCACACAGTTCTCTGACTTCACGGGGGCCAGGTGATATTAATCCTGATCCCAGAAAGGTTCCCAAACAGCCAAACTGCTAAGGGAGATTAGGATGGCTTGAAATATGGCCACTTTCAAACAGAAAGTTTAAGACGATATGCAGAGCTTCATAGTCTTGTGGCCATCTTGGGTCGCCGCCCACCGGAAGTCCAGCTAGCTTAGGTTTTATTTTATAGGCAAGTATTTAGTTTTAAATAGGAATTATTTAGTTATTAATAGTAGGTTTTATTTAGAATTATTTTAATTACATTAAAGTTAGGGGGTGTTAGGGTTTAATAACTTTAGTATAGTGGCGGCGACGTTGGGAAGGAAGATTAGGGGTTAATAAATGTAGGTAGTTGGCGGCGATGTTAGGGGTCGCAGATTAGGGGTTAATAAGTGTAGGTAGGTGGCGGTGACATTGGGGGCGGCAGATTAGGAGTTAATAAGTGTAGGTAGGTGGCGGTGACATTGGGAATGGCAGATTAGGGATTAATAAGTATAATGTAGGTGTCGGGGACAGCAGATAAGGGGTTAAAAACTGTAATCTAGGTGTCGGGGCGGCAGATTAGGGGTTAATAACTGTAATGTAGGTGTCAGCGATGCGGGGGCAGCAGATTAGGGGTTAATAACTGTAATATAGGTGTCGGTGATGTGAGGGACGGCAGATTAGGGGTGTTTAGACTCTGGGTTTATGTTAGGGTGTTAGGTGTAAACATACATTTTATTTCCCCATAGGAATCAAAGGGGCTGTGTTACGGAGCTTTACGCTCCTTTATTGCAGGTGTTAGGCTTTTTTTCAGCTGGCTCTCCCCATTGGTGTCTATGGGAAAATCGTGCATGAGCACGTAAAACCAGCTCACCACAGCACTGGTATTGGAGTGCGGTATGGAGCTCAATTTTGCTTTACGCTGCAATATTGCCTGATAATGCCGGGTTTATAAAAACCTGTAATACCAGTGCTGTAGGTAAGTGAGCGATGATAATAACTTGCAAGTTAGCACCGCTCCGCTCATAACGCAAAACTCGTAATTTAGCCGATAGTGGTTGATTATATTCTATTGCTTATTGATCACAATCTAAATTCTCAATAATGAAAAAACACATTAATGAGTTAATTTTTGTACTTCTCAAGTTACCCAGCTAACAGGACTTGATAAACGTCCGAAAACATTTTTACCAAGTACTCCAAAAAGTTTATAAATGTAACACTAATAACACTGATTTTGCGTATGGGCAAAACACACAGAAATGACCTGCACCATATTAAATGACAGTAGGAAGCTACATCACTAAACGGACAAAAACGCTATACAGCTCAGTAAATTAAAGTTAAAAAAAAAATTAATAAATACTTTTACTCTAATAAGAATTAGCTTAATAAATGACCCAACATGCACATTCCCACTATACCTATAATACCCATACTCAAATCCATTAAAAAGGCATCCACACATAATTCTAAGGTTTTGGAGCACAACAGATTCATTGCACACATTATTTACTATCTGTGATGTAACGTTCTTAAACATCCTAATTGAAAATAATATTTTTTTTTTCATAGTATTTAGCACTTGCCATCACAATAACGGTTTGATGTTTATATCCAGTGCAATTTATATATAAATACTTCATGCTGTGGTACATTTATAATATTACCTTAACATTGATTTGCCAACATCTTCTCTGCACTTCAGAAGAACATCAATAACTGCCGAGAAAGGTCGCTGAGACTTGATATCAGCAAATTCCTGGAGACACTATTGAAAAAAACACACAAAAACAAATATTACTACCAATAGTTACCATATTCATATAAAGAAAAATATACAAATAGCTGAAAATTTTATTTTTTTTGCACACAAAATGAAATAAAATAAACGAGTAATTCTTATATAAAAAATGAGTCAAACTATCTTGACTAACATAATTCAACAACATGGAGCACAAAAATAATAGTAGTGGCTAACTGTGGTCAAGTTAAAGGAACATGAAAAACAAAATTTTCGTTTCATGATTCAGATAGAACATACATTTTTAAACAACTTTCCAATTTACTTCTATATCAATTTTACTTCATTCTCTTGGTATCCTTTATTGAAGGAGAAGCAATGCATTACTGGAAGCTAGCAGCCAAAGACAATAGACATTTACATGCAGTCACCAATCAGCAGCCAGCTCCCAGCTCACCTAGGTATCCTTTTCAGCAAAGGATACCAAGAGAACTAAGCAAATTAGATTATAGAAGCAAATTGTAATGTTGTTTAAAATTGTATACTCTATATAAGATAGTAACATAGTAACTGAGGTTGAAAAAAAGACCGAAGTCCATCGAGTTTCGAATTCTGAAAGAAAAATTTTGGATTTAATTTCCACTCCTATTCCTGAACTCAAAAAGAGTTGGATTTTGAGATTTGAGCACATACTGTATAACTAATTCACTTATTATTACAGTATTGTGTTATAATATAATATTTTCCATGTGCCTATTCCAGATCCTAAATTGGAAAACAAATTAGAAAAACTTGGTCTATGTAATGACACTGAAATATTGTTATGCAGAACAGAAGTTTTATGATCTAACTCCTGGAACCTTAACTTACTTAGAATGTAGAGTAAAAGCTTAATAAACTCAGGTAAGATTGAAAAGACAAAGATCATAAAAAGGAATGGGCTTGTCTCTTACTTTTAAATAGAGATTAAAATATATTTACTTGGAGCAACAACATATACATTTAAAATCAGCTTTCATTTTATGTCCTAGTTAAATAAATAATTCAATCTTGATGGAAGTTTTCAGTTCACTACACTTGATGCACTTTAAAAGGGACATGAAACCCACAATTATCCATTCATGATTTAGATGCAGCATAAATTATAAACAACATTCCAATTTACTTCTGTTATCAGATTTGCTATATTCTCTTGGTATTCTTTGATTCATGAGCACTGCTGGCACTGCTGGGAGCTTGCTGAACACATTGTGCGACAATACAATACATTGAATGAAAGACAAGAGTCATTTATGTGCAGCTGCTGTACCAATCAATAACTAGTCCCCAGTAGTGCATTGCTACTCCTGAGCCTACCTGGGTATGCTTTTAAACAAAAAATACAAAGAGAAAGAAGCAAAGTAAATTATAGAATTAAATGGCATATTTTAGCAGAATCTTGAAATAAAAAATGTGGGTTAATGTCCCTTTAATGCATCATGCGAGGGTCATTTTGTTTTAATTCCTTTGGAGCTCAAACTCTCAGTTTTGCAGAGCTTTTTGAATCTAGGCAAATTATATTGTGTGCAATATTTATTAAGGTTTTGCTTTTTGAGTAATAGATACAAGGAGAATGGACTGGGCCCAGCAAACAATGCTGCTCTTTACTTGAGTAAATACATCTATCTTACAATTACTATAAAAACTGTAAACTGATAGGAAATAGTGTTCACAAATATGCGCTTTAGGAAGGAAGAGGCAACACATTTATTTAAAGGGACATAAAACAGTATGAACTAACATCAGTTTCTAAATATACACTGTGTGCACAATTATTAGGCAAGTGAGTATTTTGACCAAATCATCATTTTATGCATATTGTCCAACTCCAAGCTGTATAAACTTGAATGCTTATAGGATTTAAGCACATCAAGTGATGTGTATTTGTGTAATGAGGGAGGGTGTGGCCTTAGGAGATCAACACCCTATATCAAGGTGTGCATTATTATTAGGCATTCTTTTCCTCAGGCAAAATGGACCAAAAAAGAGATTTAACTGACTCTGAAAAGTCAAAAATTGTAAAAAATCTTTCAGTGGGATGCATCACTCTTGAAATTGCTAAGATTTTGGGGCTTGATCACAGAACCATCAAACTGTTTGTCACAAGAAACATGTTGAGAAAAAAAGACGCAAATTAAAGGGACACTGAACCCAATTTTTTTCTTTTGTGATTCAGATAGAGCATGCAATTTTAAACAACTTTCCAATTTACTCCTATTATCAAATTTTCTTCATTCTCTTGGTATCTTTATTTGAAAAGCCAGAATGTAAGTTTAGATGCCGGCCCATTTTTGGTGAACAACCTGGGCTGTTCTTGCTGATTGGTGGATAAATTCAACAACCAATATACAAGTGCTGTCCACAGATCTGAACCAAACAAAATTGCTAAGATGCCTTCTTTTTCGAATAAAGATAGCAAGAAAACGAAGAAAAATTGACAATAGGAGTAAATTAGAAAGTTGCTTAAAATTGCATGCTCTATCTGAATCACAAAAGAAAAAAATTGGGTTCAGTGTCTCTTTAACTGCCAAACATTTCAGAAGAATCAAACGTGAAGCTACCAGGGACACATTATCCTCCAGTGCTCTCATATTCCAGAACTGCAACCTACCTTGAGTGCCCAGAAGTACGAGGTGTTCTGTGCTCAGAGAAATGGCCAAGGTAAGGAAGGCTGAAACCCAACCACCACTGAACAAGACACAAAGGTTGAAACGTCAAGACTGGGCCAAGAAATATCTAAAGACAGATTTTTCAAAGGCTTAATGGACTGATGAGATGAGAGTGACTCTTGACGGACCAGATCGATAGGCCGTGGCTGGATCAGTAATGGGCATAGAGCTCTACTTATACTCAGACACCAGCAAGGTGGAGGTGGGGTATGGGTATGGGCTGTTTTTTTTTTTTTAAATATGAGCTAGTTGGTCCTTTTCAGGACTCAAAATGAACTCCAAAACCTACTATTTAGAAGACACTTTCTTCAAACAATGGTACAGGAAAAAGGCTGCATCTTTCAAGAAGACCATGATATTTATGCAGGACAGTGCTCCATCTCATGCATCGAAGTACTCTACTGTGTGGGTAGCCAGTAAAGGCCTTAAAGATGAAAGAATAATGACATGGCCCCCATCCTTACACCTCTGTGTACACCTCTGATGTGAAAATTTTAATTTTTGATTTAGTTGCATAATAATTCTGCACAGAAATAGTTGCCCAATAATTGTGCACACAGATATTCTCCTAAGAAAGCCAAAACCTCACTTTTACTTTCTTAAATATTCAGGTTTGAGGTTTATTAATATTTTAGATTGGCCGAGAGCACTGTAGTTGTTCAATAATGAAATTAATACTCAAAAATACAACTTGCCTAATAATTGTCCACACAGTGTATAATGCAGCCAAAGCTTACGTGCAAAACGGTTTCTGTTTTAACCTTAATAAACCCCTCTAATTCAGGCATAGTTTTGTTTGCAGCAAGCTCCCCCCTGGGCATTTCCATATATGGAAGGTGCTATAAAGGCCATAGCTTCTGAAGAATGCACTTGTGCCAGTGACGTGCAGTGACGTCAGAGGCTGGTGAGGCAGTGGCTAGGATACGCCTTCATTCTTTAGATATTCTTTGTTGAAGAAATAGCAATGCACATGGGTGAGCCAATCACATGAGGTATCTATGTGCAGCCACCAATCAGCAGCTACTGAGCATATTTAGATATGATTTTCAACAAAGGATATCAAAAGAATGAAGAAAATTAGATATTAGATGTAAATTGGAAAGTTATTTAAATTTGCATATGGGTTTCATGTCCCTTTAAATGGTGTCTTGGAAAACTGGTCAACTTAGTAAACATCTGATTTTAGTCTAAAAGGATTGTAACAGAAACTCTTGCCAGATAACACAATGCTTGCTCTGATTATGAGATCTAGAAATCCATGCCCATTAAAATATGTTTAAAACATACTTTTTACTTTAATGCTGCAAATTATGCTTATAGATTCTTTCATTATTCAGTAAATATAAAAATGTCTTGATCCAGTGGCGGCTGGTGAAATTTAAAGATGGTGGGGCGCTTGACCCCATCCCTTTAAATAAAGCCACACCATCAGATTGCACTACCAATTCATTAATTAAATAAATAAAAGGTAGACAGAAACACAGAAAAGCATTCAGGGGGAAAGGGAGAGAGACGGGGGGAGAGATACATAGAGGGTTAGAGAGAAAGAGAGAGACACAATCACACACAGAGGGTTAGAGAGAAAGAGAGACACAATCACACACAGAGGGTTAGAGAGAGAGAAAGAGAGAGAGAGAGACACAATTACACACAGAGGGTTAGAGAGAGAGAGAGAAAGAGAGACAAAATCACACACAGAGGGTTAGAGAGAGAGAGAGAGAGAGAGAGACACAATCACACACAGAGGGTTAGAGAGAGAGAAAGAGAGAGAGACACAATCACATACAGAGGGTTAGAGAAAGAGAGACACAATCACACACAGAGGGCTAGAGAGAGAGAAAGAGAGACACAATCACACACAGAGGGTTAGAGAGAGAGAAAGAGAGACACAATCACACACAGAGGGTTAGAGAGAGAGAGAGAAAGAGAAAGAGAGAGAGAGACACAATCACACACAGAGGGTTAGAGAGAGAGAGACACAATCACACACAGAGGGTTAGAGAGAGAGAGAGAAAGAGAGAGAGACACAATCACACACAGAGGGTTAGAGAGAGAGAGAAAGAGAGACACACAATCACACACAGAGGGTAAGAGAGAGAGAGACACAATCACACACAGAGGGTTAGAGAGAGAGAAAGAGACAATCATACACAGAGGGTTAGAGAGAGAGAGAGAGATAAAGAGAGAGACACAATCACACACAGAGGGTTAGAGAGAGAGAAAGAGAGAGAGACACAATCACACACAGAGGGTTAGAGAGAGAAAGAGAGAGAGAGAGAGACACAATCATACACAGAGAGAGAGAGAGAGAGAGAGAGGCACAATCACACACAGAGGGTTAGAGAGAGAGACACAATCACACACACAGAGGGTTAGAGAGAGAGAAAGAGAGAGACACAATCACACACAGAGGGTTAGAGAGACACATAAGGGATGAGAGAGTCAGAGGGGGAGGAAGAGAGACAGAGAGAGAAAGAGACCATGGGGGAGAACAACACATAAGGAGAGAGATGGATAGAGAGAGAGACACACACACACACAAGGGGGGGGGGGAGAGGGACCACTGCATTTTTAAATAATAAAACAGCAGAGCTACAGAGAGTTCAGAAAATGAGACTATAATTTAGTGTGAAGTACAGAGGCAAGCTGCTAAGTTAGTGGGTGTAAATTTTGAGTAAATAAAATACAAAAACGATCCTTTGCTGTAAAAGAGTAAAAAAAACACTAAACCACATTCATTAAATTATCATTTTCACTAACAGAATCCCTTTCAGTAAAATCTTACTTTAATAAGATGTGGCACTGGCTAAAACACTGCTCTCTCTGCCTCTCTTCCTGCTCTGTGTAAGGATTCAGGAAGTGACAGTGGCACATTCCACTGCACTTAGAGGGGAAGAACAGAACTCTCTTTTTCACTTTAGCAAAGCTAGCAGGTTCACAGGACAACAACAAAATATATGAAAGTTGTTTTTTTTTGTTTTGTTTTATATGATTTAACATCCAGCCCCAACCCTAAGTTCCACTTACTAATGCCTCTCACTGGATTGGTTCAGCCCAAATAGGACTGCCTCAAATAAGCAGTTAATGGGCCATGCAATGATCTTAACCACTTTCATCCAGTAGGTGGCGCAGCATGTTGTGTAATGGTGGGCAGACCTGCTTGTGCCTCTCCATTGCACAACATATAGCTGTGAGAGAAAAAAATGCTGGGGGAAAAAAAAAATTAATTTTTTTTTTAAAGCCAATGAAAAAATATATATTTTTGCCCATATGAGAGGTGAAGCACTGCCTCACCTGCCTCTAGTGACTGCACATCACTAACTTGTGCACGTGCATGGTAGGTGGCAAAGTTGCACGTCACTTGACTAAAGCAGTGCACAGTATACTGCTGAAGCTTTTACAAAGCATGTGCCATTATCTCCATGGAAACAAGCAAGCCTATTGGCAACAAACAATAGCATTACTATGCTGTGCCTCCTCACCCCCCCCCCTTGCTTGCATAAGTAATTATCCTCACGTGCACACTTTGTTACATGGTACCAAAAGGTTTGGAGTAGGACACTGATAAGGGAGGTGGAACATGCTACACTTGGCAACACTAAAGTGAAAGTAATTATTAAAATACTTATAAGCTTTTTTTTTTACAAAAAAAACTTTCACACAGTGTTTCCTCAGTTGACCCATTTATAACATGCACATAATTCAAAATGTTTTCTGGCACTTTAATGATGTTTTTTTTACATGTTTATAATGCATTTTGTTCAGTTTGTTTACTTACCCTTCCAAGTAAATTAGTGTTCTCTTGTAATATTTCCTGCATCTGTGGGTTCTGCACACTTTCTTCTGTTACCACATGTTCTATAAATAAAGCCATAGAAAATATGCAATTCCACATAGTCCTGTGAGAAAACAAGACATACACATTAGCAATGACAAGTCTGCTAGGTACTGGTAAAAAAAAAGCACAATCTCTTACCTATTATTCACTCTTTTCCTTATGTTCAGATGGACAAGACAAGAAGCTAAAATGTAATATTACATTGTAATTACTTCCCAATCTACTTGAAGAGGTAGAAACATGCAAATCCAATAATGATAAGTGACTTCTCGCCTCACAAACCTTGCATTAGCTTCCCTCACAGGTACAAATTGCAGAAAATAGTGTAGAGGAATAATAACACAAGCTTCAAAACGATCTGCCTTGCTACAATACAAAACAAAGCTAGCGAGAGAAGAATGTTTATATGTAAAAGGATGGAAGGCCCTATTGAAGATCATTAGCTGCAGGATATTTCTACCTCTTCAAGTGGGGAATCCTTACCCAACAGTACTAATTTTAGCTACATGTTCTGTCACAAAAGTAAAGATTATGATGTAATATATTTAAATGTATCATTTTCCCTTTGTCATTTTACGATTTTCATTCAGAAAGCTCATAATGAAATACGCACTTGATCTCCTCAATAATCTGTTGGCACATAGTACTGTGGCCTTGCAAGTAGTTCTCGGAACAGATAAGATCAACTGGTATTTGAAGATTTTTCACTTGATGTAACCATGCCTGGGGGCTCGGAATCAGAACTGTGGATTGTAATATTTCTAAGCATGCCATGGCGGCATAAATATCAAGGACCTGAGGAAAAAAATATATAAAATCAAGATTTATAACGTAATGTAATACCTTTAGTGACATGTAGACCTTTAACAATAGATTGGTAATTTCTTTTTATTTTTAGTGTCTTATAATGATAGTAAACTCTCCCCTTTTTAACCCCTTAATAATCAGCAAAATATGTCTGTCATTAAGGGGTTAAAATCAGATCCGGAATGTCAGTGATATTTTAGATGGAGTTTAATTTATCAGTTGTAATGAAGAGGCGCTATAAATTACTTTTTAATATAGTTATGAAATTTAATTTCATATCTATATTACAAACAAAGTTATAGAGCATCTTCATCACAACTGATGAATTTAGCTCCATCTAAAATATCACTAACATTCTCGATCCGTTTTTAAAAAGAGGAGAGTTTACTATCACTTTAAGCATTAATTGTTTAACAATATAGGGCCATATTACGAGTGGAGCTCAAAGGGTTTATTGAGGGTGTTTGCACTTGTTGGGCTTACCACTAGTATTACGAGTTGAAAGTAAATGCGATCGCTTGAGCGCAATCTCGATTTATACTAGATTAAAGGAATGGTAAACCCCAATTTTTTCTTTCATGATTCAGATAGAGCATGCACTTTTAAGCAACTTTCTAATTTACTCCTATTATCAATTTTTCTTCCATCTCTTGGTATCTTAACTTAAAAAGCAGAAATCTATGTTTCGGAGCCGGACCATTTTTGGTTCAGAAACTGGGTTGCACTTGCTTATTGGTGGCTAAATGTAACTAACCAATCAGCAAGTACAACCCAGGTTCTGAACTAAAAATGGGCCGGATCTAAAACATACATTTCTGCTTTTCAAATAAAGATACCAAGAGAAGGAAGAAAAATTGATAATAAGAGTATGTGCATTGGAGCCCTTTGCAGTTAAATAGATGAAAACATGAAAAAGCATATTTATGCAATATTCAAAAGAGTTATAGTGTGTAGTTACTGTAAATATTTCACATTCCAATGTTCTTCACACAGCAGAACATGTTATATGTATTTATAGATATTCCTATATACAGTGGATATAAAAAGTCTACACACCCCTGTTAAAATGTCATGTTTCTGTGATGTAAAAAAAAATGAGAAAGATAAATAATTTCAAAACTTTATGTGTTTAAAGTTTAAACTTTAACGTTTATGTGACCTATAAACTGTACAACTCAATTGCAAAACAAACTAAAATCTTTTAGGTAGAGGGAAGTAGAAATAAAAAACTAAAATAATATGGTTGCATAAACTAATACTTTATTGAAGCACCTTTTGATTTTATTACAGCACTCAGTCTTTTTGGGTATGAGTCTATCAGCATGGCACATCTTGACTTGGCAAGATTTGCCCACTTTTCTTTGCAAAAACACTCCAAATCTGTCAGATTGTGAGGGCATTTCTTGTGCACAGCCCACTTAAGATAACCCCACAGATTTTCGATTGGATTCAGGTCTGGGCTCTGGCTGGGCCATTCCAAAACGTTAATCTTCTTCTGGTGAAGCCATTCCTTTGTTGATTTCGATGTATTATTTGGGGTGTTGTCATGCTGAAAGATGAAGTTCCTCTTCATGTTCAGCTTTCTAGCAGAAGCCTGAAGGTTTTGTGCCAATATTGTCTGGTATTTGGAACTGTTCATAATTCCCTTTACCTTGACTAAGGCCCCAGTTCCAGCTGAAGAAAAACAGACCCAAAGCATGATGCTGCCACCAAAATGCTTCACTGTGGGTATGGTGTTCTTTTGGTTATATGCAGTGTTGTTTTTGGGCCAAACATATCTTTTGGAATTATGGCCAAAAAGTTTAATCTTGGTTTCATCAAACCAGAACACCTTTTGCGACATGCTTTTGGGAGACTTCAGATGTGCTTTGCAAAATTTATCTGGGCTTGGATGTTTCATTCCGTAAGCAAAGGCTTCCGTCTTGCCACTCTACCCCATAGCCCAGACATATGAAGAATACGGGCGATTGTTGTCACATGCACCACACAGCCAGTACTTGCCAGATATTCCTGCAGCTCCTTTAATGGTGCTGTAGGCCTCTTGGCAGCCTCCCAGACCAGTTTTCTTCTCATCTTTTCATTAATTTGGAGGGACGTCCAGTTCTTGGTAATGTCACTGTTGTGCCATATTTTCTCCACTTGATCATGACTGTCTTCACTGTGTTCCATGGTATATCTAATGCCTTGGAAATTCTTTTGTACGTTCTCCTGACTGATACCTTTTAACAATGAGATCCCTCTGATGCTTTGGAAGCTCTCTGTGAACCATGGCTTTTGCTATAGGTTGCGACTAAGAAAATGGCAGGAAAGACCAACTAGAACAGCTGAACTTTATTTGGGGTTAATCAGAGGCACTTTAAATAATGACAGGTGTGTACTGACTCCTATTTAACATGATTTTGAATGTGATTGCTCAATTCTAAACACAGCTACATCCCCAGTTATAAGAGGGTGTGCACACTTAAGCAACCATATTATTTTATTTTTTTATTTTTACTTCCCTCCACCTAGAGGTTTCAGTTTGTTTTTCAATCGAGTTGTACAGTTTATAGGTCACATTAAAGGTGGAAAAAGTTCTGAAATGATTTATCTTTGTCTCATTTTTTTACATCACAGAAACCTGACATTTTAACAGGGTGTGTAGACTTTTTATATCCACTGTATATATATATATATATATATAAATCCCACAAAGCAAATGCACTCTCAGGATTTTTAAACAAGAAAATTCACAAATGTATTTGAACGTTTTCGGGGATATCTTCCCCTTCATCAGCGTTGATGAAGATCTCCCCAAAAACGTTCCAATAAATTTGTGATTTTCTTGTTTAAAAATCCTGATGGTGCATTTGCTTTGTGGGATTTGTATACATTTATGCACCCAGGTGGATGACCTTTGGAGGGTAACACTGTAATTTGGAAATTTTATATATATATATATATATATATATATATATATAGTACAATAAAAAAATCAGATATATACAGAAATATGTATTTAGGAATAAATAGAACATATTCTTCTATGTGAAGAACATTGGAATGTGAAATATTCATATTTTTATGTCAGGTTAGCGCACATGAGAATTTGCGATCCGGTTTGCCCGAGAGTGGGGCGTTAGGTTTATTCAACGTTTTCTCTCTCCATTAGATTTTATTGGGGAATACATGAAAGCGCACACAATATTTTAACTTTGGCTTTTTGCACACGTCAGGTTTACTTTCGAGTCATATTACGAACACAACCCGATATGTGCAAAAAGCTTACTTCTATAGCAACTAACGCACCAGCGGGAGCGTTAATTTGCGCTCCACTTGTAATCTGGCCCATAATCTTTTTTCATTTGCGATAAAGTCTTACCAGGTGTCTACTCATTGTTGATTGCAACTCGGGTAGTTTTTCAATAAGCTGATCCAGAACTATAGGATTAATGGCTGCAATCCTTGAAAAATTTTGCAACCTGTGTTGAAACTTATTATAACCAAGGTGCACCCAAGGAAGGGTCACCTGTTCTTCAGGTTTACTTATTCTAAGTTCCTCGATGCAGGATGACAGGGCAAATACCATAAGCTGGAAACAAAGAAAGTGATAAAAAGTCAGATACAGGTTTAATTACTTGTAAAAAAACAAAAACATTTCCTTTCTTAGGATAGAAGAACAATCGGTAGCTCTCACACATCTTATCATTTATGATCAGGTAGGACTAACCACAAAATCTGATTTATTAGTGTGTTCATGTGGACAGGTTTAGGAACCAGTGAGCTAAATGAACAGAAATATAAAGTGTCAGACTTTTTTACATAGTAAAATAGAAGATGAAGTTGAAAAAAATCAAAAGTGCATTGAGTTCAGTCCTAGTTTGAATAATAAAAAAAAGAGTAAGTGAACTAATGCGTAATCCATATTAAAACCTACCAGTTTAAAAATAAGCAATCGCATCTTAGATTTTTTTTTGGCCACACACATTATAATAGTTACTGCCTCCTCAGACACTCAGACAAAGTGTTTCACAGTTTGATTGCTTTTAAAATGAAAAAAACAAAACAAAAAAAAACATTTTTGTTGCTGGAGATTAAACCTCCTTTCGTCTGGCCTTAACTGTATTTATAACTAATCATATCACCTCTCAAGTGCCTCTTTTCTAGAATAAATACACCACAAGTGGGGCACTGCAGAATTTAAGTTGCAGAGTTGTCGATGCAGAGTGGCCCATCGCTGCAGGGACTTCCTGTTCCTGTCCCTGCAGTGCGCGTAGTACATCAGGAGCGCGCAGGGGGTGTGTGCGCACGCTGCATTTATGTGATAGATGGAGAGGGAGAGAGAGGGAGGGAAATTCATTTTTGTAAAGGGGAGGGTGTTGAGGGGGGCAGCTACACTACAGAAAATGATTAGGGGACCCACCCCCCCCCAAGATGGTGGAAGAGAGGTAGAGAAGGGAGGGTTAGAGAGCTGTATGGGGGGGGGGGGATCAGGAAGGTTGGGGGTTGAGGGGGGACCCATCACTGCAAAATAAATATATTTAAAAAAAAAGAAATTGCCTTTTATTTTAGTACTGGCAGACTTTCTGCCGGTACTTAAGATGGCAATGACAGTTGTGAGGTGGGGAAAGGAAAATAGCAGTTTGAGGGGGGTCAGGAAGGGCTCAGGGGGTGGGATGTGTCAGGTGGGAGGCTGATCTCTAAACTAAAGCTAAAATTAACCCTACAAGCTACCTAATTAATTAATTAATACAAGTGTTGTGCACAGGGGCATTTAGTAGTCTTCTAATTACCAAAAAGCAATGCCAAAGCCATATATGTCTGCTATTTCTAAACAAAGGGGACCCCAGAGAAGCATTTACAACCATTTGTGCCATGATTGCACAAGCTGTTTGTAAATAATTTCAGTGAGAAACCTAAAATTGTGAAAAAGTTAACAATATTTTTTTATTTGCTCGCATTTGGCGGTGAAATGGTGGCATGAAATATACCAAAATGGGTCAATGGGCCTAGATCAATACTTTGGGTTATCTACTACACTAAAGCTAAAATTAACCCTACAAGCTCCCTAATTAACCCCTTCACTGCTGGGCATAATACACGTGTGGTGCGCAGCGGCATTTAGCGGCCTTTTAATTACCAAAAAGCCAACGACAAAGCCATATATGTCTGCTATTTCTGAACAAAGGGGATCCCAGAGAAGCACTTACAACCATTTGTGCCATAATTGCACAAGCTGTTTGTAAATAATTTCAGTGAGAAACCTAAAATTGTGAAAAAGTTAACAATATTTTTTTTATTTGATCGCATTTGGCGGTGAAATGGTGGCATGAAATATACTAAATTGGGCGTAGATTAATGGGCCTAGACCAATACTGGGTTGTCTACTAAATTTTTTTTATATACATGTGAAGGGTTATTGTAACTATCGATAATTTCTAGAAAAAAAAAATGGTTTGGAAATAGCAAAGTGCTACTTGTATTTATTGCCCTATAACTTGCAAAAAAAAGCAAAGAGCATGTAAACATTGGGTATTTCTAAACGCAGGACAAAATTTAGAAACTATTTAGCATGGGTGTTTTTTGGTGGCTGTAGATGTGTAACAGATTTTCGGGGTCAAAGTTAGAAAAAGTGTGTTTTTTTTTACATTTTTTCATCATATTTTATATATGTTTTTATAATAAATTATACGATATGATGAAAATAATGGTATCTTTAGAAAGTTCATTTAATGGTGAGAAAAATGGTATATAATATGTGTGGGTACAGTAAATGAGTAAGAGGAAGATTAAAGCTAAGGGAAGGAAATATAAAAATGGCCTTGTCCTTAAGTGGTTAAAAGCTTTAACCAATGGGCTAACAAAACAGAAGTAGCCTTCTGACCCTTTCTGGATCCAGAAAAATTAACAATTAAAGGAACACAATCAAAATTAAACTTTCATTATTCAGATAGAGCATGCCATTTTAAACAACTTTCCAATTTACTTCCATTAACTAAATATTTAAACTTTTTGAGTCACCAGCTCCTACTGAGCATGTGCAAGAATAAGTGTGTAAGCATTTGTGAATGGCTGATGGCTGTCACATGGAACGTGTATGCATTTAGGATTGGCTTATGACTGTCACATGGTACAGGGGGAGTGGAAATAGACAACTTTTAAAATTGTCAGAAAAAAAATCTACTACTCATTTGAAGTTCAGACTACTATTGCATTGTCTTGTTATCTTGCATTTGTTGATTATGCAAATTTACTGTGTTGACTGGTCCTTTAAGCAAGAGGACTGTCTAAAATCCTTAGTAGCCTGTAAATACAACGTCAAAGCTCTGATCACATCCAAATTATGTAGAAGCCTCTCCTTAGAATTCTTTGGATTAGGACAAAAAAGAAGGAACAACAATCTCACATTTGATATTATAAGGAGAAAGCACCTTAGACAAATAGTTAAACTTACTGTAGTTCTCAAAACTGTCTTATACTGATGAGAAATAAGATAAGGAGACTCACAACAAAGAGCAGACAATTTAGAAACTCTTCTTGCAGAAGAGATTGCCAAAAGAAACAAATCATTCTAGGACAAAAGCTGAATATCAAATTATGCATAGGTTCAAAAGAAAGGAGGAACCTGCAAAACATTTAAAACAAAATGAAGATTCCAAGGAGGAGAAATTAGTTTATTCACTGGCTTAAAAATCCTAATTAAGGCCTGGACAAAATTCTGTATATCTGGAAATTCAGCTATCTTCTTGTGAAACAAGACAGAAATAACTGAAATTTGTCCCTTTAAAGAACTTGCGGATACACCTTTATCCAAACCATCCTGAAGAAATTGGAGAGTTCTATGAATGTTAAAAGAGTGCCAGCTAAAACCATGTTCCATGCACTAGGAAATAAAAGCCTTCCAAACCTTGTGATAATTTTTTCTTGTCACTGGTTTACATGCCTAAATCAAAGTTTCAATGACAAAATCAGAACAAACTCTGTCTTAAAACTTAGCATTCAATCTACAAGCCATCATGCTTAGAGATTTTAGATCCTGATGAAAAAAATTACCTTGAGACAGAAGGTCGTGACACAGAGGAAGAGACCACAGTGGACAACTGGACATCTGCACCATTTCCGCAAACCAAGTTCTGCAAGGCCATACTGGAGCAATCAGGATTACTGATGATACCTCCTGCTTAATTCTGGCTATCACTCTTGGTAACAGAACAAGAGGATGAAAAATGTAGGGCAGATCAAAACAACCAAGAAGGTACTAGAGCATCCACAAACTTCGCCTGAGGAGATTATTGTTCAAAGGTGAAGCCATCACATCTATCTCTGGAAAAACCTAATGGTCCACAATGTGACTGAATACTTTCAAATGAAGAGACCATTCCCCTGGATGAATAGAGTGGCGACTGAGAAAATCTGCTTCCCAATTGATCACCACTGGAATATGTACTGCAGAAATTATACAATAATTTTCTCGGCCCAAGTCAGAATTCGGGACACCTCCGTCATTGCCAGGAAACTGTAAGTTCCCCCTTGATGATTGATGTAAGCCACTGCTGTGACATTGTCTGACTGGAATTGCAGATAAGTCTCTTCTTTCAGGAGAGATCTATACTGAAAAGCCCTGAAAATTGCAGCGTTCCAGAATATTTATCAGCAACCTGAACTCACAAGTTAACCAAACTCGCTATGCTCTCTGGAACCCCCAGACTGTACCCCAACCTGAGAGGCTTGCATCTGTTGAAATCAAGGTTCAATTTGGATTGACAAAGGATGCCCCCAGAAAAATGGATCAATGATTGATCCACCAAGACAGGGATTGTCTTGTCTTGGCAGCCAGAAGAATCTTCTAAGCCAACTGAGTGTAATCCCTGCACCACTGACAAAGCATACAAAGCTAAGGAGGCCTCATATAAAACAGAGCAAATGGGATAGCATCTGAGCCATTATCATCAGACCTAAAGCTTCCATACAAAGAGCTACAGAAGGAGAAGGAACTGCACAAGTTGCAAGTAATTACAACCTCCTCACTAACCTGATATGCACCCACACAACTGGACGTACCTTAAGCAGAAGATAACTACCTCCAGTTGATAGCCAATCCAGTGCTGTAAACAAGACAGCAAATGATCTCAATATGTGGAGTACAACATAGAACCATCAGGAGGTAGCTAAGGACCAGTCCCCCTACACCTGTGGCCAGCATGTGACTAACTTCCCATAGGGTGTAATTATGCCACTACACATACTCCAAAAGCTTCCCTCTGTCCCACAGTAGCTCTCTGAGGGGAAACTGGGCCTCAAAATCATTCTGAGGACCCCTCTCACAAAAGAACATCAGGAGCACCTCCATTCTTCAATTTCCTCCTGCGAAAGCAAAAACAAGACTAGTTTCTAGTAGGGTTGGAGAGGTTTTAAGGGCTCTTGGATTTTTGGGAATTTTTATCTCGCCCTAGTAGCCACGAGTATAATTCCCAGGAGTAATGGATTGTAGACTTTGACCACCTGTATGAAAGAAATGTTGCATTGTTTAATGATAAAAGACATTTTAACTTACTATCTTACCTCTAACTCTGTAATACAAGATATTTTCATTGTTAGAAGTATGAAGTCTCGCTCATAGTACAATAGCAGAGCATCACAGTCACTGTCTCGCCATGTGGAAATATATTTTCCCAAAGGAGCTTGAGAGAAAATGCTTACAAATTTCATTTCTGGACCTAAAAAACATTAGAAGACTTTGTAAAGATAGCTAGTAACTTACCATTTTACTTCTAAATTAGATATAGCATAAAAGGGACTGTAAAATACAAATTAAACTTTCGTGATTTAGATATGACATATAATTTTAAACAACTTTCTAAATTTACTTTTATCATCAAATTTTCTTTTTTCTCTTGTTATTTTTTGTTAAAGGTTAAACCTAGGTAGGCTCATAGGCTGATTTCTAAAACTCTGCAGTCCAGCTCTTAACTCCCTGTCTGGCTGTGAAAAGCTAATAACATGTATTGTTTTTCATGTGAGCCATATAGATAACCTTGTTTTCGTTCTAGTGGAGTTATTCAAGAGTCAGCACTAGTTGCCTGAAATGTAAGTCAGTCAAAATATATGAGATAAAGAGGCCGTCTGCAGAGGCTTAGATACAGGTAATCATAAAGGTAAAACGTATATTAATATAACAGTGTTGGTTATGCAAAACTGGGGAATGGTAAATAAAGGGATTATCTAACTTTTTAAACAATAACAATGCATTTTTGGTGTTGACTGTCTCTTTAAAATAAAGCTAAAGCACTTAAAGTGGATCTGTAAAAAGCAGACTAGAAAATATCACATGAATATCTCTCTTTAAGAAAAGGAAGTTTATTTTACCTCAACATTTTTTCAATAGCCACATTTGATTGTAAAGAGAGTTTTAGCATCCAATCAGGATGGTAGTCCCAGGACGTGGCAAGGGAGTGTGCATTTGGCAAGTGCAGGCACAGTCACTTTATTGCCTTACTTAGTTCAAGGAAGTTTACTATCAGCTAAATTACGAGTTTTGCGCTATACCTGGTGTGTAAATAAAATGAGCGGTATCGCTTTTTCCATAACGCAGCCATTACGAGTTACTGAAAAACCTCCTTGTGCTATGCGGTATGGTGCGATAAGCTCCATACCGCACAAAAGTCAAGGGCTGACTTTACATGCTCGTGCACACTTTCTCCCATAGACATCAATGGGAAGAAAGTGTTAGTTTTTTTTCTAACGCCTGCGATCGTGGAGCGGCAAATCGCCGTAACGCAACCCCATTGATGTCTATGGGGGAAAGAAAGTTATGTTTAAACTTAACACCCTAACATAAACCCCTAGTCTAACCACCCCTAATCCGCTGCCCAGGACATTGCGTACACTAAATAAAATTATTAACCCCTAATCCGCCTCCCCAACACTAAATAAAGTGATTAACGCCTATACCACCCCTGCATCACTAACACCTAAATAAACCTATTAACCTCTAATCTGCTGCTCCCCGACATCGCCGACACTAAATAAAATGATTAACCCCTAAACCGCCGGCCTCACACATTGAAAAAAGTTACAATATAACTATCTTAAAATAAATAAAAACTTACCAGTGAAATAAAAAAATAAAAAAGTTTAAACTATAAATTGACCTAATATAACTATTCTAATAAAATTAAAAAAACTACAAATTAAAAAACCTAAATTACAAATTTAAATAAACCTAATACAAAAAAAATTACAAAATCTAAGATTAGAAAAAATAATAAACTAAATTATCAAAAATAAAAAACTAATCTAATAGCCCTATAAAAATAAAAAAGCCCCCCAAAATAAAAAAAACCCTAACCTAACAATAAACTACCAATAGCCCTTAAAAGGGCCATTTGTAGGGCATTGCCCTAAGTTAAACAGCTCTTTTACATTAAAAAATTACAAAGTCCCCCCTAAAAGTAAAACCGCCCCACCCAACCAACCCCCTAAAATATTGGGTGGGGGGTTACTAAATTCAATATCAGCCAATAGGATTTCAGTAGCTCTCATTCTATTGGCTGATATGAAAATGTCCGCCAATAGGAATGCAAGGCACGCCATTTTTAAACGGGTACATTGCATTCAAACTTCAGTGTAAGGCGGTGATCGTATGAAGAGGACACTGCGCTGAATGTCATCGCCGGTCCTGGACAGCTTCGCGCCACCGGGTTGAAGATAGAAGATGGTCCTGCAATGGAGGAAGATGTTGCCTCCTGTATGAAGACTTCTCGCCTGGATGAGACTGGATGACCGGACTTCAGAAACTGTGAGTAGATATTCTGGGGTTAGTGTTAGGTTTTGTTTTTTCATTTTTTGGGGCGTTGTTTTTTTAGATTAGGGCTTTGGGCAGTGTAAAAGAGTTGAATTCCCTTTTAAGGACAGTAAAAGAGCTGAATACCCTGTTAAGGGCAATGCCCATAGGGGCAATGGGTATTTTAGGATTTTTTTTTAGACTTATTTTTTTTTATTTTGGTTGGTTTTATTTATTTTTATTGGGCTGTTTAACTTAGGGCAATGCCCTACAAAAGGCCCTTTTAAGGGCTATTGGTAGTTTATTGTTAGGTTAGTTTTTTTTATTTTTATAGGGCTATTAGATTAGGTGTAATTGTTTTTATTTATGATCATTTTGTTTATTATTTTTTGTAATATTAGATTTTTTATAGTATTAGGTTTATTTAAATTTTTCTTTTAGGTTTTTTTAATTGGTAGTTTTTTTTTTATTTGATTAAAAATAGTTATGTTAGATTAATTTATAGTTTAAACTTATTATTTTTTATTTCACAGGTAAGTTTTTATTTACTTTAAGATAGTTATATTGCAACTTTAAATTTAAAGTTAGGGGGTGATAGTTTTAGGGCTTAATAGTTTAAGTTTGCAATGTGGGGGGCCGGCGGTTTAGGGGTTAATAGGTTTAGTTTATAAGCTGCTATGTGGGGGCTGGCAGATTAGGGGTTAATACTTTATTATAGTGTTGGCAATGTGGGGGGGGGGGGGTTTAGAGGTTAATAGATTTATATAGTGTTGGCGATGTGGGGGGCCGGCCGTTTAGGGATTAATAGGTTTATATAGTGTTGGCGATGTAGGTGGGCAGCAGAGTAGGGGTTAATAGGTTTAATATAGTATTTGCAATGCAGGAGGGTGGCGGTTTAGAAGTTAATTGGTAGTTTATGAGTGTTATGAGTTTTGTGAAACATTTTTGTTTCACAAAATCCATAACTACTGGTCTCAAATTGTGAAATGGCTCGTGTCGGTATAGGCTGTAATGCAAGCATTTTTTGAGTGCGGAAAGGACGTTGCGTTACAGGCTAAGATGCTTGTGGTATAGCTATACCGCCGCGACACGTATTATGCGTTAACGGCCATACCCCGCGCAATGGCCACATTTTCAGCAGTATAGCCGTACCGCAAAACTCGTAATTTAGCTGTTTGAAAGCTCTTGAGATTATGATGAAATCTCACACAGTAATGCAAAGTGTGACTTTAGCACTGATGATAGTGATTACCTGTTTTTTTTTTGGTGTTTGTTTTGTACCATGTAGCTGAAGGATCACTGCACTCTTACTCAGACGAGATGAAAAATTTTGAGGTAAAATATCTTTCTTTTTTACATGATGTTCATGTGATATTTTCTTATATGCTGCATCATTTTCAAATTATTTAGTATTTGGCTAACATGTCCTTTTAAACTGCTTATTTAGTTTAATTTACAAATGTATTTCGAGTCAGTTAAAACAGCATCCTAGTAAAAATATAATCTAACTCTGAATCTTACCTTCCGCACTATCAATACACTGTGCTTGAGCCCAAATTTCTTCCAGATAGTCTTTAATTCGCCAGCTGAAAGGAATACTATTTCTCTGACAAATGGACAAGTTCATGTAGTTCTTCACTAACATTGTATCAGTACGGGAACTGAAAAAAATATGACAGAAAATAAAATGAATCTATTTGAATTTATCATAAGAGTGAACTTTCAGTTCGAAAGTAGATAATGTTCAGGAATTTTTAAATATTCCATAAAGAAATAATATACAACTTAAAATGCTTAGCTTTCATTTAAAGATTAATTATATAATAAATTAAAACTGCATTCCAAGCTCAAATGAGGTTCAATTTTAGAAATATGTACTGTGATAATATCATATCGTGTAAAATTATAGATGTTTCATGTGTAAAGCATTATATGGGAGCCTTGGAGTCCCACTCTCTTCCCGGCATGCCCATCAGATTGGCAGTACTGACCACCATCTTAGAATAAAAAAAAAACTAATATTCAGGGAGAAAGAAAAATAGAGAAATATAACTCAAATTGTACTTCACTGTAAATATGTTCATCCCATTAACATTTATATATTTAAAAACATGATAAATGCTTAAAAAAAAAAACAACTAATTAAAAATAAATCATATTGGACATAGTAACACATAATAAATAACATCTTTGACATTATGGATATTAGAATTATGTTTCAGATAACTATTCCATATTTCTGACATATAAACAAAGCTTACTATTTCATAATTGTTAATAAAGTAATATTCTTCCAGTTCTATAAACTCCCTTACTCTATTTACCTACATATCCATTTATTACATAGTTGATTTAATTATTCTCTCTGATAGGGTATAATTTATCTTGGACAAAATGATCACATCCAGATCTATTTTCCAACTCAACATACATGAGGGCAGGAACCCCAGGTTTTTTGGAGTAAGGTCTTATAAATGTGACAAAAGATGGCACATTGGGAGTGTGGTTATTCCGAGTTTTTTTTTAAATTTGTATGTTCTCTAGCTGTATTGCAATTGACTTGTGGTGAGACTTATAGCTATGCACCTGTCAATATGTAAACCAGTTCTGAAATCCAATAAAACCTTCAGTTAAATCTATGTGGGTAGGGAGATCACGTTATAGGATGTGGGTATTTTATTTAACACATCCATTCCTAGAGAGAATGGTGATGGAAGATGTTAGTTGGGATGTTTAAGAAGAAATATGTGGAAGATGTGTAAAATGAGATCCCAAAAATAAAAGGTTTAAATTATTGGTGGGTTTTGGATTTAAGAGGTGACGTTTCCATCTCTTAGTCAATAGCCGTGCGGGCTGATTGGTATTATGCTGTAGACACGCATGGCTATTGGCTAAAAAACTTCACCTTATTAAAAAATATGCAGTGTCGTGGGCCGCCAGAGCCAGAAGGCTTAGCAGGGAAGCCGTTGCAAAATAAAGGAACCTTTTCATCTGTTGTTTTTTTTTTAACTGATGCATAAGGGTGGCCTTTAATTTTAGTGATGGTAAATCCTAGAATTTTTGAAACACTAGGATTTACCATCACTTTGACAGAATCCACTTTACATTAAAAATATTATTAAATGGAACATCGTACTTTAGGCAGTACCAATGGATCAGCAACTAGAGTTTTGTCATATTTCCATATATAGTTTCTGTGAGGAATATTCAGCCAAGCGTTAGAAAGTTATGGCGGTATGGCGAATAAAGGCCATCCCAGAGACACCTATAATCTATTCTGGAATAGTGATTGTGGTGAAAAGTGTAAAAGGTAAAGTCTTTGAACGTAGGAAGAAATCTTCTCTATGTATTATGCACTGCCAGTCTTGCAAGGTTAGATCTGAGGTATCTAACAAAGGTTTTAAAGCCATATTAACCCCCACCCCCCCAGTGACAAGAATACCTTTTTGAAGTTTCAAGAGAATATTTTAGTCTAAGAAATTGTTGTTGCTGTGTGTTAGAAGCTTACAGACCAGGGTATATGATTTTAAAGAGCACATGATTTTTTAAAGAAGATGGAAGTTCAGAGGAAAGTGTGTCATCTTACATTGTTGTTGGTGCCGTGATTTTTAAGTTATGTCCAGCTGAGAGGGAATCAAGGTCATTAAGAGCCTTGTATATTAAATTCTTTCCATCTCTTTTCACCATCATGCTAAATGGGAATCCTCATCTAAACCTAATTTTGTTATCTTGCAAAACCTTGGTAATAAACTTTACTGCCCTCCTCTATAGAACGGTTTGATGATGAAGATCTAAAATAATTTGAAGGCAATCTACTTGGTAGGAGAATGGTGAATAAGAGCAAGCAGCTTGCCAAATTTCCTCTATCTAAATAAATTAATATAACAGATGCAGATAGTGTACGGCCACTGTATTGTGATAAGGCTGCATATTTCTGTAAACAAAAAGAAGATCTTCACAATCCTTCAGACTATGAGGAAAACTCACAAAATTGCAGGCTTATGGGACCTGGTAAGCTTAAGACACCACTGAAGATGCATGAACAGTTTTTATGTAAACAATCTCCAGAGATAGTTTCAATACTGCAGTATACAGATCATCTGTACATCAGCACATTTGTTTAAACTGAAATGGCACTTTCATTCAAATAGCATAAAACAAGGGAAATATTCTGTACAAGGAAATATATAAATAAATGCAAAGATGAGTCATGAATCTTCACAATAAAGAATGTTATAAACTATCATAATTATGCAGGGTGCGCTATCAAAGTTCAGAAAAAGATGCATGTCTCTTTAAAGGAGGTATATATAATAAAGAATTGTTAAAGGGATAGGAAAATCAAAATTAAACTTGCAAAATACATATAGAGCATGTAATTTAAAGACATTTTTAAATTAACTTCTTTTTTCAAATGTGCTTTATTCTCTTAGTATCTCTTGTTGAAAAAGAATATGCATGTATCCTACACTAGTGGAAGCTAGCTGCTGATTGGTGCCTGCAAACATTTGTCTCTTGTGATTGGCTAATTAGATGTGTTCAGTTAGCTGCCAGTAGTGCAATGTTGTTCTATCAGTAAAGGATAAGCAAATTTGATAATAGAAGTAAATTTGCAAGTTGTTTAAAATTGTATGTTCTATCCAAATCATAAAAAAAAAATATTGGGGTTTTATGTCGCTTTAAGGCTGTTCATATTCACTGTTAGACAGAACGTGTGGATAGCATTTGCATAACATAAAAAAAGAGTATATAAAACAATTTGGACTGTATTAAACCGTTCATAAATGTAGTTTAAATCCAATGCTGGTAAACAAGAGTTGCCCACGTTAGCAAGTGAGCTGCAGTAAATTGTCTGGGAATATATCACAGGGAGGCAGTACAAAAGAAAGATGTCGTCATCACATCAAAACAGCTACTTTTTAAAGATAGGATTTACCAGATAGCAAGTAAGGCTTCCGTGGATCTTTCAGCTCAAGTGCTCCCCATTCCATTTAGCAGCACACTACCATCACCTTTTAAGTGGGGTGAGGGAATTTCTGCTGCAGAGCGCTACTCTGCATGGCATCGCCCTGTCCCCCTTCTTTTAAAGGGATGTTAAACAGTTTGTTTCACTGTTATAATAGAAAACAATGTTTTGCTTACCTGATAAGTTCTTTGTTTTTACCAAAGGAGCACTGTTTAATATCTAATATGCAATTTTAACCCTCTTCTAGGGCCTGATATTCAAAAGCTCTCTGCTCAGGCCAGATGATCTAAGACATCTTGTCAGCATGGAGAGGTCCCTCAAAAAAATGTTACAAACACAAATTTTAATTTTACAATTATTTCTCTCACTATGCAGGGTTCTTGGTTTGAAGGAATAACACCGACATTTCAATATAAGGTCTAAAAAAAGATTTTGCATGATTTCTCTCCATGCCGGCGAGCTTTTGAATATCAGGCGCTTAGTATTATACGCTACCAATGTACTGCACTGTCTGTAATGTAGTGCAATACATACTAACATTTATTTTTAAAAAACATGGAAAGAAAGAAAACACAATCATAAAGAAAAATTAAAGATGGCACAAATTCACAAATTCGCCATGGAAGACAGCATACCTGCTATTTTTGAGGATATAAGATATATTTAGAAGTTTTTCATCACTGAAGATAAACATCCAAAGAGCTTTCACAATGTCACTTGAATCTGAGTCCACTAGAATTTCCAGGTTTGCATCAGTGTCCACAATGGAAAGAAGATGAGCCAAAAATGGGGTAATAACTACTTGAATATGTCTCCATAAAGTGTGCCTGCGCATAAAACAAATCACTTTAATGATAGGACATGCGCATAACCATGTTTATACAATCAATAAAATAAAAACAATTATATAAATGTCTGAACTAATAAATAGTAACTTTTTTGACAAAT
This sequence comes from Bombina bombina, assembly GCF_027579735.1. Classification (NCBI taxonomy): domain Eukaryota; kingdom Metazoa; phylum Chordata; class Amphibia; order Anura; family Bombinatoridae; genus Bombina; species Bombina bombina. Next base: position 1,463,950,280 of record NC_069499.1, on the reverse strand, counting down.
TACAAGAGTTAAAATGGATTAAAACGCATTTTTGCAGATGAAAAACATTTATGAGCACTAATTTATTGCTTTTTTTTTTTCTTTATGAGATTAATATTTTAGTTCTTTAACTTAGTGTTTTTTTTTTAATTAATATGAAGTTATTTGGTTTAACCATGTTAAAGGGACATGAAACCCAAAAAAATGTATTTTGTGATTCAAATAGAGTCTAATTTACTTCTATTATCTAATTTGTTTCATTCTCTTGGTATCATTTGTTGAAGGAGCCACAATGCACTACTGGTTTTTAACTGAACACATGGGTGAGCCAATGCAATTAGTATATATATATATATATGCAGCCACCAATCAGCAGCTAGAACTTAGGTTCCTTGCTGCTTCTGAGCTTGCCAAGATAAACCTTTCAGCATAGGATAACAAGAGAAGAAAGCAAATTAATGAATAAAAGTAAATTGAATTCTCTATCTGAATCATGAAAGAAAGTTTTTGGGTTTCATGTCCCTTTAAGTTTGGGGCATCTTACAGCGTGGGTTTATTATTTTACAATTTTGTAGACCATTATATTCTCTATTAATTAATTATTATTTTTTATAATATATTTTTTACATTTTGTAGCATTACAAAAACGAATAGTAGAAACTGGCCAAAAAACAAATATACAAAAAAAGCAAAATCAAAAAAGGAGCACTTCATTTTATTTTCATATTTTGAAATGCCTAATTCATTGTTAAATATCGCTCAGTATAAGCAAACTAGAGAGATTTTGTATAATCAAAGAAATATAACCTTGTTTTAGAACAACATATTTATATTACTACCTTGTCACAGTATTTGCTCACCTGAAGGTACCAGCTTCCTGCAAGGCATCTGGATTTGAGGCTTCGCGCACAACCCACTCTTTAGCATTATATAGGTTCTCCTCTTGATTTTTCAGCATGCCATATAGGCGAGCCTTTAACATTTTTAGGAATGAAGCTGGAAGAGACAAAAATACTAAATTAGCATGTCATGTAAAGGGTCAGTGACTTTGTAAAATATACAGATTAACAGTTAATTTATATATATCCTCTTTGATATAAAAATGTCTTGACATCTGTAATGATACAGTTCTCTCTATCAATGAACCTGAAATGGGTGACACAACCCCCTTACTGATTTAATATACACTTCACAGACAGTGTGCCCCAAAACTACAAAGAGAACATTTGTTCCCCAACTATAAGAGGTCACTTCAAAAGGGTCTTTGTTCTAGGATCTTCACAGATGAATATCTCTAACTTAAATTGCCCTGATAAATGTCATAATGGTTAACGAACCACAAAGTCTGAAGTGGGGGAAAGATTTCAGGATGGAAAGCAAATTTAAATATTTTGCATGCAAGAGTTAATTACTCCATGCTGAGTTTCAATATACAAAGCCCAGACCTACATCTATATTGAAGGTATGGGAGAGTTTGAAGATTTAAAGTTTAAACAAATCATCTATATAGTTTTCATATAAGTGAATATACTAAATACTAATAAATATATATGTGGGTTTTGTTATATAAATCTAATATATATATCTAATGCCTAGCTAATATCTAATGCCTGTTGTATCTAATGCCTAGCACAACTGTGTCCGATATATATATATATATATATATATATATATATATATATATATATATATATATATATATAACTGCATTGCTATATTTAAAAATGTTTGACCAACAACATTTTTTTTTGGTTTCAGAAATCTGATGTACCAATGAGGTTTTGAAATGAATACTTACCTATATAATTTGTGCCATGAATTGTATCATAATTATGTTGTCACACATTCAAAACAACATTAAGAAATGTGAAATGATAAAATAAGATATCTATATTATATAAACCAATAATAATAATGCTTTTATATATATATATATATATATATATATATATATATATATATATATATATATATATATATATATATATATATATATATATATATATATATATATATATATGTCATGATTTAATTACTACAGAATTCTACTCACATGAGATGATATAAAATAAAGATGACTGGAAAATGTAACAAAATCAAAATATACTATAAATACTGATGAAAGGATACTATTTAAATTTCATGAAGTACTTAATATAATACTGAAAGTATTACATTTACTACCAAGTCCCCTAATAGAAATATGACTTTTAAGTACATGTCTTAAAGGGACATAAAACAAGTTGGGATAGAGACAAAATATAATAATATGTACTTTAATTACTTTACCTGCAAATTTTTACTTCAGTGCCTTGATAAATATGCCCCAATGTGTTCATCGAGAAATACTGGTCAGAATTTAGGAAATATTTTAAAGTGTTATTGAATATTAAAAGGACACTGAACCCAATTTCTTTCTTTCGTGATTTAGATAGAGCATGCAACTTTCTAATTTACTCCTATTATCAAACTATCTTCATTTTCTTGGTATCTTTATTTGACAAGCAAGAATGTAAGTTTAGATGCCCACCAATAAACAAGTGCTGTCCAGTGTTTTGAACCAACAATTGCCTGGCTCCTTAGCTTAGATGCCTTCTTTTTCAAATAAAGATAGCAAGAGAACAAAGAAAAATTAATAATAGGAGTAAATTAAAAAGTTGCTTAAAATTGCATGCAAAAGAAAAATTTTGGGTTTAGTGTCTCTTTAATATCAATAATTGGCAATTATTATTATCAATTATTAATAGTCATAGTCAAAACATACTAAAACGCTTGGAGGACACTCCTGAGATGTACTAATATTATTGGAATACACTGCAGAGATATTCTAATAGACAAAATGATATAATATTACTGGAGGTTACTAATGAAATCAATATAAATAAATAATAAATAATATTGTAACTTAAACATTAAGATTAAATATACTAATAAGTAATTGCTGCAAATGTTTTTAAACTTTTTTTTTCTTATAAAATTACGTTTATTTCCTTTAAAGGGACATTTAACACTAAATGAATGCAATATGAATGCAAAGATTTAGCCTGAGAACAATATGCAGAAATATTTTTTTAAATTTAAACATTTTTTTTAATGCCTATAAAGCAATGTGCACTGCCAAGTTGTTAACTAGATTTCAATCTCTGCTAAGGCCAGTCACGGACAGCTACAAACGGGATATCAGTAAATATGTGCACAGCAAAAAAAAACAATGTTTCAGTCAAATAATTAGTCACAAGCATATTTTGTTTTGTCAAATATTCTATTAAGGAGGTCATTCAGAATAGGTTTCTCAATGAAAGTCCATTTGTCTACATTTTCCCATGGGAAATGTCTTCAAAGCAGATATGTAGCAGCTAGACAACAGCTTAAAATTAAAGGGACATGACACCCAATTTTTTCCTTTCATGATTTAGATACAGAATACAAATGTAAACAACGTTCCAATTTACTTCTATTATCTATTTTGCTTCCTACTCTTAGTATTTTTAGTTGAAGAAATATGAGTGAGCCGATAACATGAGGCATAAATGTGCAGCCACCAGTCAGCAGCTCCTGAGCCAATCTAGATATGCTTTTCAACAAAGGATACCAAGAGTATGAAACAAATTAGATAATAGAAATAAATTGGAAAGTTGTTTAAAGTGAAAGTCAATCCTAGCGTTTGAGAAATAGCTCCTTTATTTGTTTTGAGCATTCCCCTCCCTGAGCTGCTCAGGGAACCCACAGCAGAACGCTGTTTTGCTTGAGAGGTGACGTTTTCACCTCTTAGCCAATAGCTGTGCGTGAAATCCGGCTTGGCGCCTTGTGGCGCCAGAGTTCCTGCATGCTATTTGCTAAGAGGTGGAAACGTCACCTCTCAGCAAAAACTGCGTTCTGCAGTGGGCTGCCTGAGCAGCTCAGTGCAGCGAACGCTTGAAACAAATAAAGTCCCCTATATTTGTTCCAATGGTCAATCCTAGCTTATCACAAACGCTAAGATTGACTTTCTCTGAATCACTGGGGGAGGTTGCATATCCCTTTAAATAAAAATAAAGTAGTAAACGTAGTAGTTAGTGCTACAAGCTAGCAGAAGCACAATATATACATATCATGTGTAAATACAGTTGTATGCAAAAGTGTAGGCACCCCTGACAATTTCCATGATTTTCATTTATAAATATATGGTTGTTTGGATCAGCAATTTCCTTTTGATCTCTCAAATAACTGAAGGACACAGTAATATTTCAGTAGTGAAGTGTGGTTTATTGGATTAACAGAAAATGTGCAATATGCATCAAAACAAAATTAGCCAGGTGCATAAATTTGGGCACCCCAACAGAAATATTGCCTCAATATTTAGTAGAGACTCTTTTAGCAGAAAT